>NC_057756.1:5086768-5123475 GCF_004010195.1 Chiloscyllium plagiosum | reverse complement strand
TTTTCACATAGAGGGTGGTACATGTATGGAATGAGCTGCCAGAGGATGTGGTGGATGCTGGTACAATTGCAACATTTAAGAGGCATTTGGATGGGTATATGAATAGGAAGGGTTTGGAGGGATATGGGCCGGGTGCTGGCAAGTGGGACTAGATTGCATTGGGATATCTGGTCGGCATGGACGGGTTGGACCGAAGGGTCTGTTTCCATGCTGCACATCTCTCTGACTCTAAGCAGATTGTTTGGCAACTTTCTACTTGAACTTACAAGTTGATTTTTTAAATGTTTGCTCACTCCAACAAGATTTTCAAACTCTGACAAGCCAAATGAATAGCCAAGATAGAGTCATACAGCACGGAAACAGGCCCTTTGACCCATCTCGTCCATGCCCACCAGGCTTCCTAAACTGAACTAGTACCATTTGCTTGCATTTGGCCTATATCCCTCTAAACCTTCCCTATTCATGTAATTGCACAAATGTCTTTTAAATGTAATTGGACTTACCTCTGCAACTTGCTCAGACAGGTAGTTGGGTACATACACTACCTTCTATGGAAAAAAGCTACCTCTGAGGTCCCTTTTAATTTTTTTCCCCTCTCACCTTGAACGTCTGGTTTTGAACTCCCCTACCGAAGGGAAAAGACCTTTGCTGTTAACGGTATCCACGTGGCCTCATGATTTTATAAACTTCTTTAAGGTGACCTCTTAGCTCCAGGGAAAGAAAGTCCCAGTCTATCCAGACTCTGCCGATAGCTCACACCCTCCGGTCTTGGATATGACTTGTCTGAAATTCAGTTTGCCAATTGCAAACAAGTCTCAACACAGTGTTAAGTGTCTGAATGGTACTCGCCTGGAGTCTAACTGGATGTTTGTTGAAAACACTGTCAAACTTTAAATTTAATCTCCTTTACCTGAAGGAACTCAATTTGCATTTTCAGCTGAGTTTAACGATCTCAGTGCATGAACACATCTTATGACTACAGGAAATGTACTTTCTCTTTGTTCCCAACACAGCCAACCCACTTGCAACCATTTGCACCTCTCATTAGCACTCAACCCAGCAATTTTCACTCACTCTTTTGGCTTGTCTGAAACACTTAGATTGTTGTTAAACAATGACATTAAGGCATATATGACAACGGCAGGTATATGGAGTTTGGCCACAGATTACTGAATGTATGAACAGGCCTGAGGGGCTGAATGGCCTACCACAATTCTCTTCACCTCCTTTACTTCGAGATTAGATTCCCTACAGATTAGATTCCCTACAGTGTGGAAACAGGCCCTTTGGCCCAACAAGTCTACACTGATCCTCCGAAGAGTAACCCGCCCAGACCCATTCCACTACATTCACCCCTGACTAATGCACCTAACACTACGGGCAGTTTTAGCATGGCCAATTCACCTAACCTGCACATCTTTTGACTGTGGGAGGAAACCAGAGCAAACCCACGCAAACACGGAGAGAACATGCAAGCTCCACTCAGACAGTTAACCGAGGTGGGAATTGAACCCGGGTCTCTGGCACTGTGAGGTAGCAGTGCTAGCCACTGAGCCACCGTGCTGCCTGTTCTCTCCCTCTTTCGGCACCGTCTCCATCGATTCATCTCACCTCCTTGCCTCCCCCAAACCTATCATCTTTCCCAGCTGCTATCAGTTTGGATGAAGGGTAATTGGATTCAAAGCATTAACTCTCTTCTCCTCCTCTCAATAGATGCTGCTGAGTTTCTCCAGCACTTTCAGTGTTTGCTATAAATTTTAACTCTGTGCTGAACTTGGTGACTGACTGCAGCATACAGTTACTTAGTCATCCCTTCAGCAGTATGGAACAGATGGGACTGTGGACCAACAGACAACACACAATATGAAATCAGAAGGTACTTACAATAGTTGACTAAACTCCTTAATGTTACAATAGACAATAGGTGCAGGAGTAGGCCATTCGACCCTTTGAGCCAGCACCACCATTCATTATGATCATGGCTGATCATCCACAATCAGTATCCTGTTCCTGCCTTATCCCCACAACCCTTGATTCCACTATCTTTAAGAGCTCTATCCATCTTTTTCTTGAAAAGAGGAAGCTATCCATGCAGTCATCCGTACAAAGGCAGAATGCACTTTACCTTTTGAGAGCAGAGTATAATGAAAGTGCACATGAGATTACTTTTCCAAAGGATGTGAGAACTCGTTTGGGATAAGTTTGGGAAAGATCAATGCATCGGAATAGTACATTCAATAACTCAGCTCCTCAAAACCTTTCTACCATCAACAAGGCACAAGTCAGGAGTGTGACAGAGTACTCCCCACTTGCCTGGGTTAGTCCAACTCCAGCAACACTGAAGAAAATGGGGCACCATCCCAGGACAAAGCATCCCGCTTGATTGGGATCCACTCCTCTCCACCAGTGACGCTCAGTAGCAGCAGTGTGTACTATCTACAAGATGGACAGCAGCAATTCACCAAAGGGTGCTAGACAGCAGCTTCCAAACCCACTCCCGTCTAGATGGACAAATGCCAATCACCACCCTGACTTGGAAATACATTGCCACTCCCTCGCTGGTTCAAAATCCTGGAGTTCTCTCCCTAATGCTAGCGTGGGTCTACCATGGCAATTTCCCATGGTCAATCCACCGAGCCTGCACATCTTTGGGCTGTGGGAGGAAACTGGAGCTAACCCGCACAGACACGGGGAGAACGTGCAAACGCCACACAATACAGTCGCCCGAGGGTGGGATCGAACCTGGGTCTCTGGCGCTGGGAGGCCGCAGTGCTAACCACTGAGCTGTGGTGCCATCCGAGTTGGCACATTCAAATGAAGAAGACTTTACCAGGATGTTGCCCTGGTAACATCTGAAAAATAAAGGGTTTTTTTTAGATTCACTACAGTGCGGAAACAGGCCCTTCGGCCCAACTAGTCCACACTAACCCTCCGAAGAGTAACCCATCTCCCTCTGACTAATACACCTAACACTATGGGACAATTTAGCTTGGCCAATCCACCCTAACCTGCACATCCTTGGACACTATGGGACAATTTAGCACGGTCAATTCACCCTAACCTGCACATCCCTGGGAACTATGGGACAATTTAGCATAGCCAATCCACCCTAACCTACACATCCCTGGACACTATGGGACAATTTAGCATGGCCAATCCACCCTAACCTGCACATCCTTGGACACTATGGGACAATTTATCACGGCCAATCCACCCTAACCTGCACATCCTTGGACACTATGGGACAATTTATCACGGCCAATTCACCCTAACCTGTACATTTTTGGATTGTGGGAGGAAACCAGAGCACCCGGAGGAAACCCGCGCAGACACGGGGAGAATGTGCAAACTCCACACAGACAGTCGCCCGAGTCTGGAATTGAACCCGGATCCCTGGTGCTGTGAGGCAGCAGTGCTAACCACTGAACCACCCATGCCATGCCTGTAGGTTCCTGTAGGGAAAAGTAAACTTGATGGAAATGATTACCCGAAGAAAAGCACTTCAAAGTAGACTGAAAGTAAAGCCGAGAGGCTACAGATCCAAATTTGTAAAAGTACGCTTTTGAGTTTTATTTATGGAGTCATGCAGTCATACAACACAGGAGTGCCCATTGGCCCATTGAGTCGGTGCCAATCTATCATCATTAATCCCATTTTCCAGCACTTAGTCTGTAGCTTTGAATGTTATGATATTTCAAGTGTTTATCCTCTTACTTTTGAAAGATTGTGTCGTTTCTCATCTTTACTATCCTCCACACCAGTACAATCCAGATTATCGCTATTCTCCAGTGAAAATGTTTTTGTTTTCGTCAAATCCCCTCAAAACCTCCTGCCTGTCACTTTAAAATTATGCCACCCCTCTCCTCGTTGCTGACCCTACAACTGAGGGGAGCAGCTGTTTCCTATCCGCCCTGTCCATGCCCTTCACCTTACCCATCTCCAGCAGCTGCCTCCATCAATCCTCTCTGCTCGAAAGAAAACAGTTTCTCCAGTCTCCCTTCCGACCCAAACTGCTCCAACCCCAGTAACATCTCGGCGAATCGCCCGTGCACTCCCTCCAGTGCTCTCAAACCTTCCTGCATTGTGGTGACCAGAAATGCACACCGTACTCTAACTGTGGCCTAACCAAAACCATTTAAAGGATTACTTGCAGCTCTTCATTGCCAAAAGCTCTGATGTGTTGTCAGAATGAATTAGCAAACAGATTATCCGGAGATACAACGTGGAGTCACGGAGTTCTACAGTGTAGTAAATGGCCCTTTGGCCCATCCCATCTGTGCCAGTCAAAAGCAATCACGGAATTATTCTACGAATATCTTCTAGCATTTGTCCCATAACCTCGTGGGCTTTGGCATCACAAGTGCACAGCCAAACACTTAGTCAGAGTCATAGAGTGAGGCAGCACGGAAACAAACCCTGCAGTCCAATCACTCCATGCCAACTATAATCCCAAATTAAACTAGTTCCTCCTGCCTGCTCCTGGCCCATATCCCTCTGAACCTTTCCTGTTCATATCTTTATCCAAATGTTGTAACTGTACCCGCATCCACCATTTCCTCAGTAAGTTCATTCCACACATGAACCAGTCCCCGTATAAAAGAAATGCCCCGTGTCTTTTTAAATCTTTGTCCTCTCATCTTACAACCATGCCCCCTTCCCTTGAAATCCCCCACCCGAGGGTAAAGACACCTGTTATTCACCTTATCCACACCCCTCCTGATTTTATAAACCTCTATAACGGTCACCCCTCAACCTCCTAAGCTCCAGTGAAATACGTCCCAGCTTCTCCAGTCTATTTTTATAACTCAAACTCTCCATTCCCGGCAACATCCTGGTAAAATCTTTTCTGAACCCTTTTCTAGTTTAGTAATATCTTACCTGTAACAGGGTGACCAGAACTGGACACTCTGTTAAAATTTTATGCCTTTATCATGCTCGCAGGCAGTGATGTAGCAGATTAGGGCTTTAAATTTAACCTATCAATTTAGGTAGAATAGACATTTCTTTGTTACTGAGTTCCATTGACGTGGAGTTGAACAACGCAAAAGATCCAACAACAGTCATTAACATCCCATTCCTTTCTGAATTACCAGCTGGACACAATTGCATTGTGGCCCAACTCAACGCCATTTTCCCGAGCTAGGACATCATGCTGCTCACGTTTTGAAGACATACTGGTGGAGATTGTTCGTGTTGATGAGGCGAAATGGATGGCTTTCACGGCAAACGTATCATTGTGGCGAGATGGATTGTACAATGATACGATGGATGTTTATCCAGTGGTAAATGGGCTGGGGGAATGCTATGATGTTAGCATGGCCTGTCCCTTCAAAGCCATGAGAGCATTCGGACAGAATACGCTCTCAACAGACACAAACGGGAGTTCAGCTTCTGCCTGTCACTGCTGGCAACTGGAAGCCAATTGGTCGTAGCCAAGATCTCACAGTTATGGAATGCAAAACCTAATTACCACATTTTGGCACGATAGAGAGAGAAATGACCCTCTGGCTCAGGACTAATGGATTTTGTTTAAGCTATATTTTAGAATTAGAAATTGAATTAGAATCCTTACAGTGTGGAAACAGGCTCTTCGGCTCAACAATTCCATACCAACCCTCCGAAGAGTAACCCACCCATCTTTGTACTTTTTTCTCTTCTTCATAAACCTTTCAAAATGGTGCCAGTTCACGGCCACACTATTTTTTACTGTTTTTCTCACTGTAAAATACATGTGACAATTATTTCATTCATTCGTTCATTCATTCATTCATCACTGAAACCCCCTCCCCACCCAGTCGCAGGCACACCTCCACAGCAAACTCCTCCCAGTTTGGCGTCTTTCCCACACCATGGTGCACCCTTTCCCATCGCTCCTACAGGTGTTCCCATTCCCTCTCTCATAGGTATGTGTTTCTTGCCCCATAGGCATTCTCCCCTCTCCCCGCCACTTTCAGGGACTGCTTCCCACCCATTATTCCACTCCCCAAAAGGAACATAACTGCTCTGGAGAAGATTGGCAAGGACTCAAAAATTGCAGGCATGAGGAAAGATCAGAGAGGCCAGGATTGTTTTCCTTCAAACAGAGGGGGCTGAGGGATGACTTTACCGAGGTGTACAAAATAGTGAGGGGCTCGGATCAGGGAAGATCTGTTTCCCTTGACGGTGAGCTCATTTACCACCAGGCACAGATCGAAGATGACCAGTACAAGGTTTAGAGGGGACAAAGGTTTCTGCATCAGATGGCGGGTGGATATCTGGAATCCACCACCCAGTTTGGAAGTAGAGGTGGAGACCCTCTCTCCCTTGAAAAGGAATCAGGGTCCATTCCTGATGTGTTGAAACCCACAAGGCTATAGACAATGGGCAGCACTAACATGATGAGCTGAACAATCTCGCTCTGTGCTGTAACGTTTTTTAGTTGTATAGACATGGCTCCCCTTTCAAGTTTAAATCCTTCCTTCAAAAGGCATAAGGCCCAGAAGGTGGGAAGAATTTCAAAGGGTTAAAACAGTTGGATAGTTAGAACATCTGTGCGAAACAGTAAGTTCAGAGCTGTTTTAATATTCGAACACACAAAATAATTCATAATAATTTTTTCATTACACCAGTAACATTTCCAAAAGGGCATTTAGGACCTTCTCTCTCAGCTTAAAGTTATTAAAAATATTACAATGAAACATCAATGATAGGAGTTTCAGAATTGATCACTGCAGAGTTGGCTGCTTAACTTCATTCAAAAATTCGCTATAATATATAAATGTTTTCTGGTGAGCCATTTTGACAATCACCAATTCATATCCTTGAAGCAGGTTGACTAGACTCCCTACAGTGCGGAAACAGGCCCTTCGGGCCAACCAGTCCACACTGACCCTCCGAAGAGTAACCCGCCCAGACCCATTTCCCTCTAACTAATGCACCTAACACAATGGGTAATTTAGCATGGCCAATTCGCCTGATCTTTGAACTGTGGGAGGAAACCGGAGCACACGGAGGAAACCCACGCAGACACTGGGGAGAATGTGCAAACTCCATCACAGACAGTCGCCCGAGGCTGGAATTGAACCTGGGTCCCTGGCGCTGTGAGGCAGCAGTGCTAACCACCGTGCCACCCCTAAACATAAATAAATTAACTTAAAGGTTGAAAACTTAAATTAGCAAATTTTCCTGCGATCTAAATGCGCAGGCTAATGACAGCATAACAGACAAGTGCAGCCTTAATTATGGTTGCAATTGAGTAAATATTGAAGCAGTTAGGACTGTTTATATTTTCTTTATGACGTATGATAACGTTGAAGTGAGTACTGAAAAAATTATTTCTTGGTACAATGTTATCTGTCATCAGCAAAACCAAGAGGGAGAAAGAAGCTCCATTTTTATTATCAAATGATTTATTCCCGTTCCCAGCATTAAACAAAAGAGACCCCCTCCACCAGTCCACAAGTGGACTACAAAGCAAAGAAACAAAATGGAAAAATGTGTTACCTACCTACGACAATTATTGGCTTAGTTGAGACACTGTATCTTTGTGTTAAAATGTTAAAGGCCTGACACGTATAAGTTCCACTTTGATTCAACGAAATGCTAGCAATAATTAGCTCACGCCCTTTCTGTTGAAGAGAAGTTTCATTGTGGAGCCATTCCATTTCTGCAGGTGGGTTTGAGTCCACAGAACATGTAAAAGTAACTGCTCTTCCAGCGGGGTAAATGGACAAATCAGGATTAATGGATATTTTAGGGCCATCCGGTCCATCTAAAATAAACGCACAAATGTATTGTCGTAAAGTTACGCTGTTACAAGAAGCAGTCGTGGACTATCCAAGTTAGAAGGAGATCACCACTACCATCACCACTACAGAAAATACACAGGCATGTGTCTTCTACACACCATCAATTGGACTGAAATGTCGACTGAAGGCAAAAGATTGGATCACTTTCTGCACTGTGCAATTCTGGGACTGGATCAGAGATTTCTATTGTCTGTGGTGCTGTGGGTGAAAGTCACTGAGTGTGCAACGATAAGTTTCCAATGTCAGTTTTCCCAGTTTGTAATGAAGGTTTCAATGTCAGATTCCCCAGGTTTGTAATGAAGGTTCCAATGTCAATTTCCCCAGTTTATCATAGAAGGTTCCAATGACAGTTTCCCCAGTTTGTAATGGAAGGTTCCAATGTCAGTTTCCCCAGTTTGTAATGGAAGGTTCCAATGTCAGTTTCCCCAGTTTGTAATGAAGATTCCAATGTCAGTTTCCCCAGTTTGTAATAGAAGGTTCCAATGTTAGATTCCCCAGTTTATAATGGAAGGTTCCAATGTCAGTTTCCCCGGTTTGTAATGAAGGTTCCAATGTTAGATTCCCCAGTTTGTAAAGAATGTTCAATGTCAGTTTCCCCAGTTTGTAATGAAGGTTCCAATATTAGATTCCCCAGTTTGTAATGAAGGTTCCAACGCCAGTTTTCCCAGTTTTTAATGGAAGATTCCAATGTCAGATTCCCCAGTTTATAATGAAGGTTCTAATGTCAGTTTCCCCAGTTTGTAATGGATGGTTCCAACGTCATTTTCCACTGTTTGTAATGGAAGGTTCCAATGTCAGATTTCCTAGCATGCAATGGAATTAGCTAATGTCAGTTTCTGCAGAGGAGAATGGGCTGTCTCAATATCAGTCTTTGCAGTGTGCAATGGCATGGCTCAATATCAGTTTCTCCAGTGTGTAATGGGATGGCTCAATATCAATGTCCCCATGTGTGATGGGTTGTCTTAGTATCAGGCTCTATGCTAGTTTTGCCATTGTATTATGGAAGGGTTTGATGCCAGTTTACCCAGTGTGTAATGATAGGGGTTCACTGCCAGTTTACTCACTGTGTAATGGTGGGGTTCAATGCCAGTGTATAATGGTGAATCAATGCCAGTTTACCCAGTGTGTAATGGTGGGATCAATGTTAGTTTACCCAGTGTTTAATAGCGGGGTCAGTGCCAGTTTACCCAGTGTGTAATGGTGGGGTCAATGTTATTTTACCCCGTGTGTAATGGTGGGGTAATAGCTAACTTATCCATGTGTAATGGTGGGATTCAATGCCAGTGTATAATGGTGAATCAATTCCAGTTTACCCAGTGTGTAATGGCAGGGTCAACGTTAGTTTACCCAGTGTGTAATGGTGTGGTCAATGCCAGTTTACTCAGTGTGTAATGTTGGGGTTAATGCCAGTTTACCCAGTGTGTATTAGGGGGCTAATGCCAGTTTACCCAGTGTGTAATGGTGGGGTCAATGTTAGTTTACCCAGTGTGTAATGGTGTGGTCAATGCTAGTTTACTCAGTGTGTAATGTTGGGGTTAATGCCAGTTTACCCAGTGTGTAATGTTGGGGTTAATGCCAGTTTACCCAGTGTGTAATGGGGGGGCTAATGCCAATTTACCCAGTGTGTAATGGTGGGGTCAATGCCAGTTTACCCAGTGTGTAATGGTGGGGTCAATGCCAGTTTACCCAGTGTGTAATGGTGTGGTCAATATTTGTTTAGCCAGTGTGTAATGGAGGGGCCAATGCCAGTTTACCCAGTGTGTAATGGTGTGGTCAATGCCAGTTTACCCAGTGTGTAATGGCGGGGTCAAGGCTGGTTTACAAAGTGTGAAATGGTGGGGTCAATGCTAGTTTACCCAGTGTGTAATGGTGGGGTCAATGTTGGTTTACCCAGTGTGCAATGGTGGGGTCAATGCTAGTTTCCCCAGTGTGTAATGGTGGGGTCAATGCCACTTTACCACCGTGTAATAGAGGGGTCAATGTTAGTTTACCCAGTATGTAATGGTGGGGTCAATGCCAATTTACCTAGTGTGTAATGGTAGTGTCAATGCCAATTTACCCAGTGTGTAATGGTGAGGTCAGTGTTAGTTTACCCAGTGTGTAATGGTGGTGTCAGTGTTAGTTTACCTAGTATGTAATGGTGGGGTCAATGTTTGTTTAGCCAGTGTGTAATGGAGGGGTCAATGCCTGTTTAACCAGTGTGTAATGGTGGGGTCAATGCCAGTTTGCCCAGTGATTAATGGTGGGGTCAATGTTAGTTTACTCAGTGTGTAATGGTGGGGTCAATGGCAATTTACCCAGTGTGTAATGGTGGGTCCAATGATAGTTAACCCAGTGTGTAATGGTGGGGTCAATGCCAGTTTACCCAGTGTGTAATGGTGGGGTCAATGCCAGTTTACCCAGTGATTAATATTGGGGTCAATGTTAGTTTAGCCAGTGTGTAATGGTGGGGTCAATGCCAGTTAACCCAGTGCGTAATGGTGGGGTCAATGCCAGTTTACCCAGTGATTAATATTGGGGTCACTGTTAGTTTACCCAGTGTGTAATGTTGGGATCAATGTTAGTTTACCCAGTGTGTAATGGTGGGGTCAATGTTATTTTGCCCCGTGTGTAATGGTGGCGTAATAGCTAACTTATCCATGTGTAATTGTGGGATTCAATGCCAGCGTATAATGGTGAATCAATTCCAGTTTACCCAGTGTGTAATGGCAGGGTCAACGTTAGTTTACCCAGTGTGTAATGGTGTGGTCAATGCCAGTTCACTCAGTGTGTAATGTTGGGGTTAATGCCAGTTTACCCAGTATGTAATGGTGGGGTTAATGCCAATTTACCCAGTGCGTAATGGTGGGGTCAATGTTTGTTTACCCAGTGTGTAATGGCAGGGTCAACGTTAGTTTACCCAGTGTGTAATGGTGGGGTCAATGCTAGTTCCCCAGTGTGTAATGGTGGGGTCAATGCCACTTTACCCAGTGTGTAATAGAGGGGTCAATGTTAGTTTACCCAGTGTGTAATGGTGGGTTCAATAACAGTTTATCCAGTGTGTAATGGTGGGGTCAATGCCACTTTACCCAATGTGTAATGGTGGGGTCAATGCTAGTTTACCCTGTGTAATGCTGGGGTCAATGCCAATTTCCCCAGTGTACAATGGTAGGGTCAATGCCAATTTACCTCGTGTGTAATGGTGGGGTCAATGCCATTTTATCCAGTGTGTAATAGAGGAGTCAATGTTAGTTTACCCAGTGTGTAATGGCGGGGTCAGTGCCAGTTTACCCAGTGTGTAATGTGGGGTCAATGCCAATTTACCCAGTGTGTAATGGTAGGGTCAATGCCAGTTTACCCAGTGTGTAATGGTGGGGTCAATGTTTGTTTAGCCTGTGTGTAATGGAGGGGCCAATGCCAGTTTCCCCATTGTGTAATGTTGGGGTCAATGCCAGTTTATCCAGTGATTAATGGTGGGGTCAATGTTAGTTTACCCAGTTGTGTAATGGTGGGGTCAATGCCAATTTACCCAGTGTGTAATAGTGGGTTCAATGCCAGTTTACCCAGGGATTAATGATGGGGTCAATGTTGGTTTACCGAGTGTGTAATGGTGGAGTTAATGCCAGATTGCCCAGTATGTAATTTTGGGGTCAATATTTTCCCCAGTGTGTAATGGCGGGTTTCAATGTTAGTTTACCCAGTGTGTAATGGCGTAGTCAATGCAGGTTTACCCAGTGTGTAATGGTGGGGTCAATGTCAGTTTACCCAGTGTGTAATAGTGGGGTCAATGTCAGTTTACCCAGTGTGTAATGGTGGGGTCAATGTTAGTTTACCCAGTGTGTAATGGCGTAGTCAATGCAAGTTTACCCAGTGTGTAATGGCGTAGTCAATGCAAGTTTACCCAGTGTGTAATGGTGGGGTCAATGTCAGTTTACCCAGTGTGTAATGGTGGGGTCAATGTCAGTTTACCCAGTGTGTAATGGTGAAGTCAATGCCAGTTTACCCAGTGTGTAATGGTGAGGTCAGTGTTAGTTTACCCAGTGTGTAATGGTGGGGTTAATGTCCGTTTACCAAATGTGTCATGGTAGGGTCAATGCCAGTTTACCCAGTGTGTAATGGTGGGGTCAATGTTAGTTTCCTCACTGTGTAATGGCGTAGTCAATGCCAGTTTACCCAGTGTGTAATGGTGGGGTCAATGTTAGTTTCCTCACTGTGTAATGGCGTAGTCAATGCCAGTTTACCCAGTGTGCAAATGTGGGGTCAGTGCAAGTTTACCCAGTGTGTAATGGCAGGTTTCATTGCCAGTGTATATTGGTGAATCAATGCCAGTTTACCCAATGTGTAATGATGGGGTCAGTGCCAGTTTACCCAGTGTGTAAATGTGTGGTCAATGCCAGCTTACCCAGTGTGAAATGGCAGGGTCAATGTTAGGCAAAAGTGAGGACTGCAGATGCTGGAGACCAGAGTCTCGATTAGAGCGGTGTTGGAAAAGCACAGCAGGGCAGGCAGCATCCGAGGAGCAGGAAAATCGATGTTTTGGGCAAAAAGCCTTCATCAGGAATTTCAGGATCGATGCTCGTTTACCCAGTGTGTAATGGCAGGTTTCAATGCCAGTGTATATTGGTGAATCAATGCCAGCTTACCCAGTGTGTAATGGTGGGATCAATATTACTTTACCCAGTGTGTAATGGGGGGGTTCACTGCCAGTTCTTGGGTATGTAGTAATGAGGCTCTGATGTCTTGCTTCAGGTTGCACTGGTGAGACATAATGTCAGTCCTGAGTGTTAACTGACCGCACTGTAATCTACTGGCATTATGAGAATGGTGTAAGATGTTTGAAAGGTATTTTTTAGAAAAAAATCTACTGTGGCCACAGCACTGTTCTCTCAGCAAAGCTAGGGATGGAATGATTATGCATTGAGTCAGTAAAAGTCTCTTCTCTGTACTTTCAGCGATGCAGTGGTTCCTGGTGGTTTGAGGTGCCTTGAACAAACCTTTGCCCTTGTCTCTGTTAACAATGGAATATTACAAAATTGCCAAAGTGTCCAGCTTGCAGTGACCATAATTGAGTGTAATGTTTACGAGGGTCAGGAATGGCAAAAAAAATCTGTTTCCTGTTGTGAGCTGCAACTGGGATATCTTGCAGCTGTTTCTTAATGTGTCTGATCCACAAAATCTCACTGGGCATCCCTTGCAACATTAATGCAATGAACTGAATTCTTTTGAGATAACATCTCAACAAAATTATTCCATTTGCTCAATTATGAATTTTGACTCCCAAATCAATCTGAATTTCGTTTTTTAAATTGTGCGGGGAGTTGCATCTAAAACATTTATTCCACTGCAATCCCAGAACTCTAATTCTACCTGACAATATCAATATGTGGCTGTTCTGAGAGAACTGAGTATTGTAACTGGCAGAGTAAAGATTGAAAATATGGATAAGATGGTTTTGTTAACTAATAGATATGTAGGCAACACACGCTGATCTACACCACCACCACTAAACAGTAACATTTTTATAACCAGTCCTGTTTCCAAACAGTCAAAATATTTCAGGGACACTTCTTTGAAAATACAAATGAATGTGAAGCCAATGATCTTGAGAGCAGTCAGTTATTTGCACACATGTTTTAATGAGCAAACATGATGTGCAAAAGATCAAGTCTCTTTCCCCTGTCACAAATTCAGCAGGAGTGGTGATAAAATAATAAAAATAATGTTGTGTTGGGACACTTACAGCTAACATTTAGATGGTACGGGTCACTTGTCATCCCGTTAATGGTGTTGAATGCATAGCATGTGAATCCTCCATCGGACCGTAACACTCCAGATATAGTGAGGCTGCTGTTATCATCGCTTAGGGCAATCCTGTCATTGGGAGTAATAGTGCTATTTTCCTCAAGCCATTGATATGAAACTGCTGTACCTGATGCGATGCAAGTCAGAGCCACGGTGTCATTGAATTCTACTGGGTTTGTAGCATTAGCAGTAACCTTAGGCTTGGACACAGGTTCTGTCAAAACATAGGAGAGTAGTTAATGCACTCGAGAAATTAAGGCCGTGGATTGAGGGCCAGATTTGGAATTCGCTGAATCTTGCTTAAAACCTGTGGGTCCTGAGGGAAAATAATTCCCTGCAACACTTTAAACGGTGCAAGTTTCCCCCTTTCTCTCGGGCATCTGGGGCGGAGGGTGCTGCACGCAGCAGTCCCCTGCAACCGCAGATTGCGGTGGTTCACAGGCTCCCAGCCCAACTGCTTGTTCTGTGCAGCTGTGGAGTCCGTGGACCACATGAATATATTGGGTGTGGGCGTTTGCACTCCCTTTTTGATTTTCTTAAAAACTTCCTCCTCTGCTTTTGGTTGCACTTCAGTCCCACGCTCCTGATCTTCAGGCACCCGGTACGGAAGGGGGAAGGCAGGTCTGAAGACCTCCTCGTGGGTCTGCTCCTGGGCCTGGCCAAACTGGCCATCAACAGGTCCAGGCAGCGGGCCGTGGAGGGGGTCGTTAGGGCCGACTGCCTGCCCCTCTTCCGCGGTTACGTTAAGGCCTGGGTGTCTCTGGAGAAGGAGCACGCGGTCTCCACCAACACCCTGGAGTTGTTCAGGGAGAGGTGGGCGCCGCAGGGAGTGGAGCGCATTATTTTCCCCTCCAACTCTATTTTGATTTAATCCCTGCCCTCCCCTTCACTGTTTGATCACACAGCATTGCCCTTTGATGTGAAGGGCACTGCTTGTCACTGGCCACTCGAGTGTTTCCTTTCTTCCTGGTGGTGGGAATTGGAATAAAGATTCATGCACCTTGTGTCTTTCACTGTGTCTCACACCTGTCCACACACACCATGGCTGCTGGGGGAAAAAAAAATAAACAGGAGTGTCAGACATCATTGTAAAAAGAAAAAAAAAAATTAACGGTGCAAGTTCCATCTGCGAAGACGTATGAGATTTCGACAGTGTCAATTTGTTGCTTCACCCACTCTCAAAATAAGGAGGTTCATTGAGTCACATTTCATTCTAAGCTGCGGTTCAGGAATTCGTCCAATTGCTACAATTCCTTAGTTGACACATGCAAATTTCATGCACTTTCATCTTTTATTAACTCGTGAGATGTGGAGCATCGCTGGCTGGGCCCAGCATTTACTGGTCATCCCTAACTGCCCCTTGAGAAAGTGGTAGTGAGCTATCTTCATATCCCTCCACAGTTCCCTTGGTGTAAGTAGACCCATTGGTTGGGGGGGGGGGGGGTGGCGTTCCAAGATTTTGGCACAATAATATGGAAGGGATTGTGAAACATTCCCAAGTCAGGATAGTGACTGGTTTGGAGGGGACTGGCAGAGGGCGGTGTTCCCATGTATCTGCTGCCCTCATCCTTCTAGATGGAAGTGGTGGTGGGTTTGGAAGGTGCTGCCTGAGGATCTTTGGTGAATTTCTGCAGTGCATCTTGTAGATGGTACACCCTGCTGCTACTGAGCGTCGTTGTGGGAGGGAGTGGATGTGGTGCCAATCAAGCTGGGGTCGGGGTGGGGGTGGGGGGTGGGGGGTTGCTTTGTCCTGGATGGTGTCGAGCTTCTTGAGTGTTGTTACAGCTACAGCCGTCCAAGGGCAAGTGGGGAGTATTCCATCACACTCCTGAGTTGTGCCCTGTAGATGGTGGGACAGGCTTTCAGGGGTCTGGAGGTGAGTTACCCACTGCAGGATTCCCAGCCTCTGACCTGCTCTTGCAGCCACTGTATTTATACAGTGAGTCCAGTTAATAACTCATGACGATAGTTTAATTAATAAATTAAAGGGAAGCCGATGAAAGGAAGCGTAATGGAAAATGTGATGGGACCTTTTGCTATTAAAGAACAAAAAACACTGTAGGAAATCAAAAGCAAGAGGTTAGGCTGTTAAATGGAATTGTAGTGTAAGTCATGCAAGGTCCCTCAGGGGCAATGTGAAAGTAGTGGTGAACTGACTGCTGAAAATGGTTTAGTAAACGCTGGTGCAATTGCCATGGGTCTTGGTGGCACTATCAGCCTCAGCTCTCCGCTCAGCTCACTCTGTAACAGCCTGCAGTGTAACCCGAGACAAAAGTGAGGACTACAGATGCTGGAGATTCGAGAGCGCGATGCTGGAAAAGCACAGCAGGCCAGACAGCATCCGAGTAGCAGGAGAGTCGACGTTTCGGGCAAGAGCCCTTCGTCAGGAATCCTGAAGGGCTTTTGCCCGAAACGTCGATTCTCCTGCTCCTCGGGTGCTGCCTGACCTGCTGCGCTTTTCCAGCGCCGCGCTCTCGACGGCAGTATAATCCTGCCCGACACCTTTCTGTGTTGCCCACTGGGGCAGTCTGCGGCCTGCCAACTTCCAACAGCACCCCAAAGAAGGAAACCCCCGTGTTGACTCGTGACTTGTCTCACTTCGCGACTCACTCGTCTCGCTGCGTCATTCCCGGTGTCACGCCACCATTTTCTCCTCTTCATGGCAAAGTGAGCATGCTTGCAACTTATAACAGGCCCTGATGGTTTTCAGAAAGCGTTTCACATCTGAGCTGCTTTTGAAAATACGGTCGGTCCTGATCTAACGCGATAGTGCCGGTCTCGTGTTATAGGGGAGTTGGGCCATAGCCGCCCCGTTTAAACGGGTGTGGCCGCAAACGCGTTGTAGCCATGACAGGTAAAGAAAGTTTGCTTTCCACAGAATAACGGCCTAAGTTTTTCAATCGCCTCAGAGCCAATTCGCGTTGAAGAAACAGGCTCTACAGCAGACCTGATTTGTCATGACCACCAATTGGTGCCTGGTTTCAATTCGATAAACTGTCTTAGAAAATTTTTTTATGTCCCCTCTCTTGGGGCAATGTTGCCGATTGCAATGGGAGGGCACTCTGCGCTTTTGTTCAGAAAGACAAAAATAATGGCACTGGGTGGTCCCACAGTTACAGCTCCGGGAAGTTTGTTGTCCGGTTGAGTACGGCGATTTCCATCTAGTGACCCAGCGTTCCACTGTTAGTGTGGGGCCTCCATCTGCGACCTTTCACCTCAGCCTCTGAACCATTCTGGCCGCCATGTTAGCCAATCGGATTCTTAACTCTCAACCCAGTACCCGAAATGGGGTCTATGAGTGGGGCGTTACTTTATAAGAAAGTTAGGCCTGTATCCATTGAAGTTTGTCAGAATGAGGTGACCTTTTTTGAGGTAAATAAGGTCCTTGATAGTGCAGATGATTATCATAGAATCCCTACAGTGTGGAAATAGGCCCTTTAGCCCAACAAGTCCACACTGACCCTCCAAAGAGTAACCCAACCAGACCCATTCCCTCTACCTGCTTTTGAACCCTGACTAATGCACCTAACTGAGACATCCCTAACACCAAGGGCACCGAACCTGCACATCTTTGGATTGCGGGAGGAAACCGGAGCACCTAAAGGAAACCCCCGCAGCCATGAGGAGAATGCACAAACTCCACACACACACACACACACACACACACACACGCACACACAGTCACCCCAGGGTGGAATCGAACACAGATCCCTGGTGCTGTGAGGCAGCAGTGCTAACCACTGAGCCATCGTGCCGCCAAACAGCAGGAGCCCGAACCGCGATCACCTTTTAATCTAAATCAATTATATAAATCAGCAGAGTAGGCTCAAGCACTTCCACCTGAAAGCCAGTAAGTAAGTGATCAATGAGGAACCTTACAGGGAAAGTCATTCACTTCAGCACTTAGACATGGGTTAAGGTTATGTATAAAGCAATGTTACATGCTCCATGCCAGCATACCGACACATGATCAAAATGAAAATGTTTGCAATGGGGATGTTTGCAAGAGTAATGTTGAAGCAAAACAATAAGCTTGTACTGAAAGGCGAATGCTACTATTTCATTTCCATTCTAAATGCAACTGAAAGCCAGTAAGTTAGTGATCAATGAGGAACCTTACAGGGAAAGTCATTCACTTCAGCACTCAGACATGGGTTAAGGTTATGTATAAAGCAATGTTACATGCTCCATGCCAGCATACCGATACATAATCAAAATGAAAATGTTTGCAATGGGGATGTTTGCAAGAGTAATGTTGAAGCAAAACAATAAGCTTGTACTGAAAGGCGAATGCTACTATTTCATTTCCATTCTAAATGCAAATGGACCCGTGATTTTGTTTCAACAACAAAAGACCGATGACTTTTTCTGCTGATCGTGTTTAACAATAGTTGGTGTTAATCATTCAGCCAAGTCTGGTTACTTTTTGTTTTACATATCCTGCTGTACACGTCATTCTCAGACATTTTAATTAAACAATGATCGCAATTTCTATGTCCATTAGCATTACCATTGCCTGCCGCATGTTCCTTCGAACTACATAATACCACAAATTACGATTCTGAAACATAACACGATTAAACAGAACAATTGCATGCACAATTTCTATGTGTTTTTTTAATGGTTTTGTCAGATTGGCAGTCTTTTCTGCTGGAAAATAGAGATACTGAGATATAACAGTCAGCAAAAACAGATTATCCACTCCAACATAATTAGGCAATTAAAAAAAAAGCACTTCTCCTTTCTCTAGATGCATTACGTACCTACCAAGACCACCATTTCTGTTGTTGTCATGCTATTTTGCTCTGTTGCATTGTTTAAAGTCTCGCAGCTGCAGTTACTAGTGTCATTTAAGGACATATCATCAAGGTTTAGCTGCTCTTCATAATACTGAGTAGTATTATGGTACTCGGAAGTGAGATTTGAATCGAGAGAACAGGAAGTGTTTACACTCAAGCCCAAGGTGTGCAAGTGAGGTTGTGGATCGACGGATACATTAATGGATTCTGGTCCATCTAAAATAAACACACAGTCGGTTGCGACATATCATGTAGGCAGTGGCAAATGTAAGGCATGCATGCAGCCCAGCACTACAGCTTTAAATCCTAGTGGAGACTCTGCCACAACTAATTCTAGACACTACTGCTATTCATATCCATACTGAGGTGAAAGAAATAGGTATGGAAGCAAACTACATTCAGCAAATGTGGCGCATAGTTTAACTTGTTTTTGCAAATATCACAGAGCAACAACATGCTTGAACTGCCTCTTGACTCATTTTGGCTTCGGTTGGTCACATTTTCCAAATCCTTACGCCCCTTGTAAATCATTCGGGGATTCACACTGAGGAACTCACTTCAATTCCTCTTCAGCTTTGCATGTGACGGGTGTGACTCACTTACAGTCATAGAGACGTGCAGCATGGAAACAGACCCTTTGGTCCAACTCATCCATGCCAACCAGATATCCTAACCTAATCTCGTCCCATTTGGCCCATATCCCTCCAAAACCTTCCTATTCATGTATCCATCCATATGCCTTTTAATTGCTGTCATTGTACCAGCCTCCACTACTTCCTCTGGCAGCTCATTCCACACACGCACCACCCTCCGAGTGAAACAGTTGCCCCTCAGGTCCCTTTTAAATCTTTCCCCTTTTACCTTAAGCTTATGCCCTCTGGTATTCCCTAGTGATTTATTGGCATAATGGCTCAGTGATTAGTATTGCTGCCTCACAGCGCTAGGGACCTGGGTTCAATTCCAGCCTCGGGCAATTGTCGGTGTGGAATTGCACATTCTCCCTGTGTCTGTGTGGGTAAGCTCCCACAGTCCAAAGAAGTGCGGGTTAGGTGGATTGGCCATGCTAAATTGCCCCACAGTGTTCAGGGATGTACAGGTTAGGGAGGATTGGCCATGCCAAATTGCCCCATAGTGCCCAGGGATGTACAGGTTAGGGTGGATTGGCCATGCTAAATTGTCCCATAGTGTCCAGGGATGTGCAGATTAAGGTGAATTGGCCATGCTAACCTGCACATCCCTGGGCACTATGGGACAATTTAGCATGGCCAATCCACCCTAACCTGGACACCCCTGGGCACGATGGGACAATTTAGCATGGCCAATCCACCCTAACCTGCACATCCCTGGGCACTATGGGACAATTTAGCATGGTCGATCCACCCTAACCTGCACATCTTTGGAGCTTACCCACGCAGACACAGGGAGAATGTACAACTCCACACATTCGACCCTGTTGGGTGGCTCATCTGCCCTGGAGCCAGCTGAGGAGTTCAAGGGGCTAAACAGTTGGCTAAGCACCTCATTCTGTCACCTCGTGGTGGGAAGGCTACACATGGTGGGAAAAGGTTGTGGATTTGGTGGTGAGGAGGGTAGTGTAGGACCATCTTTGTGGCCCCTTTGTCTCATTGGCAGTGCCCGAACCAAGTTATTCCCCGCCATTATATGCGGGAGCGGGCTGCTGACGGACTTGGGTTTTCGGGAGGACATGTGCAGGTAGACTTGCTGCTGGAATATCCCAGCAGTTCCTTGTTGCTCTCTGGCACTTTCTTCTGTCACGGGCCATCTCTTACCCCCAAAGGCCACACAATCTTTGGCCGTGATCAATCTGAATCAATTAGCTCGTTTGTCACGCAAGAAACTGTCCAACACCCATCAGTGGTTGAGAATTCACCTTCACAGACCCACCCACTTCCCTTAGAACATTACAGCGCAGTACAGGCCCTTCAGCCCTCAATGTTGCGCCGCCATGTGAAACCAATCCAAAGGCCTACACTAATCCATTCTTGTCCATATGTCTATCCAATGACCACTTAATTGCCCTTAAAGTTGGCAAGTCTACTACTGTTGCAGGCAGTGCATTCCAGACCTCTACTATTCTCTGAGCAAAGACACTACCTCTAACATCTGTCCTATATCTATCTTCTTGGGCATTATTTGTTCAGAGACTTTATCAGGTGGGACGTGAACTCCCTGGTTCAAAGACAGCGATGCAACCAACAAATATTCTTGTTCCGGATCCAAGTCTTTCAAGCCAATTGAATTACATTCTATTCCAATGCTCTGTTTTCTCACAACCAGGTCAGCCCTGGTCATATTGAATGGTGGAGCAGCTTTGATGGCACGAATGGCCTACTCCCACTCCTGTTATGATCTTTCATGGCATTTCTGCTGAATGCAAACCCTTGGCCTGTGGTCAAATAATTCAGGAGGGTTGCGTGATTTTAAAACGGCATAACGTTCAAACTGGAAGGGTCAGCTACTCTTTATAAACAACTCGTCAGTTAATGCATATGACCTTTCTCATCAATTTCACTCAGGAAGTAATTTATGGACGTGCGCTCACCTGATTTGAAATATTAAACCACTCTCAGAAGTATATCAAGATGAAACGATCATTTAGTCTGTTTTACTGGACAACGAAGCACAGGTTCCTGAAACTGGGTGCTTTAATTAACTTGGCAGTTTCAGATTCCACTCATGACAATTTGAATTAAGACCATATGGACTAGGAATAGGAGTAGGCTGTTCGGCCCTTCAATAGGGCGGTGACCATAAGAAGCACAGAACTGCAGCCTGTTTACGTAACTACTCAATGAACATGCAATCGTACTGAGGGAAGGCAACTCACTGATATTCAGCAGACTGATGGAAAGCAATTTTAGTTCATGGGTCTATTTGTACCAAATAGTTGGGAAGGATTATTCAGAAATAGTTTTGGTTATGCGAGTCAATGCAGAAAGTGAACTGGGCCAGCAGAACCTGTTGTTATTTCCATCAGCCCACAGTATCGTGCTAGAAAAAACAATGCAGGGTAAAGTCGAGGACTTGCCAATGACTAACTCATGCATTTTATTGTGGCACTTACAGTTAATATTAAGTAGATAAGGATCACTTGCGTTTTCATTAATCATGTTGTAACCGTAACATATGAACTCTTCATCAGATCTCAAGACTCCGAACACGGTCAAGGTGCTGTTATCACTACTCAGACCAAACCTGTCACTGGCCTCAATAGTTTCATTATCTTTTAGCCACCGATATGAAACTGCTGTCCCTGAAGCATGGCACGTCAGAACCACTGTGTCATGTTCTACTGGGTTGGTGTTATTGGATGACATAGAGGGCTTAGAAACAGGTTCTGTCAAAATACAGCAGATCATTATATTAAACAAAGCATTCAATAATTACCAAAGCAATATAACAGGGCATGTCTATCATAGTCACTTTTGTATTCCTTAAATGCCTGAGTTGCTTTGAATATGTTAAGCATATTGCAGATTTATTGAGGGGCAGAAGGAGCCCATTAATTCCTTCGTGCCTCTATTATCGACTCCAGATCTTTATCGAAGGCCAGTAGCCTGCCTTTTCCCTATATCCCTGCACACTCGATCCTGTAGGGCAGTCACCCGTCTTGACATGGCTGTCTCTTAGTGACCCAGCATGCAGTCTCCTGGCCTGGAGTGGTGGTTTCTCAGTGACCCAGCATGTTGGACTCTCGGCAGCCCATGGTGCTCTCTCAGTGGCCCGGTGTGTTAGGCAGCCCATGGCAGTCTCTCGGCGTGACGTGTTGGTCTCTCGGGAGCCCATGGTAGTCTCTCGGCCTGATGTGTTGGTCTCTCGGGAGCCCATGGCAGTCTCTCGGCCTGATGTGTTGGTCTCTCGGGAGCCCATGGCAGTCTCTCGGCCTGACGTGTTGGTCTCTCGGGAGCCCATGGCGGTCTCTCAGCCTGACGTGTTAGTCTTTTGGCAGCCCTCAGCGGTCTATTGGCCTGGCATGTTAGTCTCTTGGTAGCCCACGATGGTCTCTCAGCCTGACGTGTTGGTCTCTCGGCAGTACATGACGGTCTATCGGCCCAGCGTGTTGGTCTCTCGGCAGCCCACGGCGGTCTCTCGGCCTGATATGTTGGTCTCTCAGGAGCCCATGGCAGTCTCTCGGCCTGGTGTGTTGGTCTCTCGGCAGCCCACGGCGGTCTCTCGGCCTGACGTGTTGGTCTCTCGGAAGCCCACGGCGGTCTCTCGGCCTGACGTGTTGGTCTCTCGGGAGCCCATGGCGGTCTCTCGGCCTGACGTGTTGGTCTCTCGGCCCGGTGTGGCCTCAGCATGACCTTCTGATCTCACAGTGATTCCAGAGTGATCTCCTGGCCTTGAGGTGAAGCCTGAAGCGGTGTGGAGCAAAGGCCTGGTTTGGATTGGAGGCTAGGTGCCAACGTGGACTGGGTTGAAAGAACCATGATTATGACCTATGTATTTCCCTATTTTAGACCATAAGACGTAGGAACAGAAATTAGGCCATTCAGCCCATCGAGTCTGCTGTGCCATTCAATCATGGCTGAAAAGTTTCCCAACCCCATTCTCCCATTTTCTCCCCGTAACCCTTGATATTCACAAACCTATCTATCCCAGTTTTAAGTATATAATGACCTGGCCTCCACAGCCTTCTGTGGCAATGAAGCCCATAGATTCCCCACTCTTTGGCTGAAGAAGTTTCTCCTTATCTCCGTTCTAAACGGTCGTCCCTTTACTCTAAGGCTGTGTCCTTGTCTCCTCGTCTCAATTTTCTCAACTATTCCAACGACCTCTAATGCCGGACCTTTTATGTCTTTATTTTCTCATTTTCTTTTAACTGAGAACTTGTACTGAAGAGTCTGCGCTGAAGATGGCGTCGTAAGTGGACTCATCTGAGTACATGCGACAATGACGCTAACGCTAGCTCATAATGACTGTTCAAACCACTATCCAATGCCCCTCCTGAGTGCTTCAATCGAACCTGCGTCTGTCACATTGTCAGGCAGCACACTCCAGCTCACTCGCTGTCACTCTGACTTCATACGTATGGCGTTTATATCTATGCCCTCGCAGTCTTGTTTATTTCACAAGCGGGAACAATTATCCCTGTCCATTGTATCCATCATATTTTGAAAACCTCAGCGAAAATCTCCTCGAAACCTTTGTCTCACCAAAAAGAACAGTCCCAACATCTTTAATCTATCCTCACAGTTGACCGATGTGAATATAACTTGACATAATGCGATTTAATCAGTGCTATATTTATGAGCAAGTTGCAATAATTTAAATGCTTCCCAATGAGATATCATAGTAAAGATATAAAGGTTGTATTCACAGACATACAGTAAAATAAAGCATAGTAAATATATGTTGCTTTATATGAAATTATTTCCAAAATAATTGAAGTGCCGGCAAATAAGTTTAATACCATAAGTTAAAATCATGTTCTCTGATCCTGTAATATAAAAGAACATAACGAGCAAGGGAGCTGAATTTGATGAAATAATTGTATACAAAAATTCAAAAGAAATGAATAGATAGTGTAGAATACTGAGGTGGCCTTTCGGGATATTGAGCCTGTATCATCAAACATGTAGAACCACCTACATAAGGGCCGCTTTCCCTCACTAGGCCCCAAGCCTTCCCCATAGAGTGTATATTTTCCACTTCTTATTATCGCTTCCTGGGAGGTGGGCAGTGGCTGGGAGGAACTCTTGCCTGTTAAGTCTTATCTTCACCCATTTGCTGGTGAGGTGTTGAAACGCCAATTCTGCTTCGGTCTCCACATACACTCTCAGACTAACTGTTAATGACTGTTATCTCCGTCTGTCAGCCCTTACCCATGTTCCCACTGCATCCGACACGATATAATGGAACGCCTCGTTTTACGCCATCAGAAACTCTTGATGGACCGCAGTGCTATTTGTATATCGGTCATCAAGCCTCCGCATTATCTCCTCAAATAACACGCAAACTTTTCATAAACGCCGCTGCAGGAAATCTGAAACAGTTACAGGGAATCCTGAAGCAACTCGACAGGCCTGGTAACATCGGGGGAGAGGGAACCAAAGTTTTAAGTCCAATATAACTCTGCTTCGAGTTGCTCGTTGTGTTGGACTCATTGCATTAACTCTGTTTCTGTCTCCACGGATGCTGCCAGATTTGTTCACCAGCACTGTTTGAAGCAACTTTATCAGACAGCGTGACATTTTAACAAATAACTTTGCCCTGAACTGGGGGCATTGACTCTGAATATCCTCCAAAGAGTGCTCACTTGTCAATGACTGAGTTTATGAAACAAACACGTGGATATTCATGCCGGCCTGGCGAGGTGAACTTTAGTCAAGACTCTCGGCACAGTGTGGCCGACTCTTGGCCTGGCGTGATGGTCGCTTGCCAGGATGTGGTGGACTTTTGAAGAAGGTCTGCAAAGCGCAACTTTTAACCTTATTGCACACGTTTTTCTATAATTACTGCGATGCTAAACCTTTAACCCTGTTCCCTCTTTCTATCTTGCTGTTAAGATTCTGCACCTAAGTACTTGTATCTGAGATAGGACCTTGTGTGGCATTATTGTACACTTTTCATTCTACTTTGTACTTGAGTATACATGACAATAAAAATCAACATCATCATCAAAATCATGAGGTCTGTCAAAGAGGTAGTGGGGATTGGGTGTCTGTTCTAGAAACCAACCCCCTCAAACTTGATTCCAAAAGAAAAAACACAGGCAGAAGCAGAATAGAGATACTGTTTTGCGACTTTACAGTAAATTCACAAACGACAGACGAAACATGAGGGACAAAGTTGAATATACTTTTTGAGAGACAGTGATTAACAACCACAACTACCACTGCTACAAACACAGCTAGATCTACCACACAACACGAACAGATTTCACAAGTTACAAGGACGTTTCTATTCGACAAGATAGTCAGGCTTACATACCGACCACAATGATATCCCTCATTGTTGTGCTGTATCTTTTGGTCACAGTATTAAAGGCTTCACAAGTGTAGATACCAGTGTTATTCAAGGTTATATCAGAAATGATTAGCTGCTGTCCATATTTATGAAGTGAATTCCCGTTAAGGTACCACTGAAATTCAGAAACGGGTTTTGAAATGGCAGAACAGGTAAAAATCACATTTGACCCCAAAATGTATAAATCATGTTGTGGGTTGATGGATATATTTAGAGATTCCGGTCCATCTAAAAGCAAACGCACGATTAGTTACAACATGTCACTTGGATTGTAAAGTTAGCATGCAACACACAAGCCTACATAAGTTATTTCACAAATCATTATGTCCACAAATCATGCCACTCGTAGTGTTGAATAAAAACCCAAAAAATTGAAAACAAAACTAAGAGCTAAGTTGCATATGTGAAAAAAAGCTTTGTTCCAAAATGTAGGCTTTTTCAGATATGTAATTTGTAGGAATTTATTTGTTCTTAGTCTTGATTTTAAGATTAAAGAGGAGCTATATTGCCTTTATCGTGCTCATCGCGTCCTTTACTCTCTTACCGAGATGGTTAATGATCACATCAGATGGATGGAAGCCAAACAGCTCATAACATTCTGTAAAGACTGAAGTTAAGGATCAAGGTGTTTTAGAAGTATGTATCTTAACCTCATGGAATCTAACTGCAGATGCCACTGGCTATGGAAAGTAACATTGTATTTTGTAACATTTTGTCTGAATTTGGTTTGAATCTTTAGGAAGCTGAAATTTGAGGAAGCGGGCACAGCATTTTTTTTTCAAAACAGTGCATGAATATGCATAAACAAGAGACGATGAAGGACTTTCTCAAACTGAATTGAGGGACGATGTTAAAAATCACACAACACCAGGTTATGGTCCAACAGGTTTATTCGGAAACACTAGCTTTCAGAGTGCAGCTCCTTCATCAGATGGTTGTAGAGTATAAGATCATAGACACAGGATTTATAGCAAAATTTTACAGTGTGAGGTAACTGAACTGAAAAAGACCTGGAATGCTTTTTAAGTCTCTCATCTTTTAGAATGGACATGTTGGTGTCAGTTCTTTGATATGTAAATCGCAGAAAGTTTACAAGTTACATTCTCAAGTGAACTTTAACAATTGGTCCCATGTTGGCCCAGAAAGTGCATTTAAGGTGTGAGATGCCCTGGGTGAGACAGATTTACAGAATCCATTTTTTTAGATTAGATCAGTCTGACCATTGTGGCACAGATAGTCTCACCGAGGGCAGCTCATTTTGCTATAATTCCTGCGTCTACGATCTTGTACTCCACAACCACCTGATGGAGCGCTCCGAAAGCTAGTGCTTCCAAATAAACCTGTTGGACTATAACCTGGTGTTGTGTGATTTTTAACTTTGCACACCCCAGTCCAACACCAGCATCTCCAAATCTTGACAGACAATGACAGACTGAAGTAAATATCTCAATAAAGAGAGTGCCTTTGCCAACATTCAGCCCCCACCAATATCATCAAATTAGGGTAATAAGTCTTTTTCTTTCCGATTGCGGTTTATGGGATGTTGCATTGCAGATTTTGACCACTGAAGTTTCACGTGTTAAAATAATGACAACACTTTGATGTGTTACATTGGTTCTGAAACATTTTGGGGATATCCTGTGGCCAGTAGGGTGAGAGGTGTGAGTGCAAGTTCTTCCTCATTGTATGATCCTAACATTTTAGCTTTGACTTCAGTGACAGGCAAAAAAAGGTGTAAGAATGTGTCAAAGGTTGTTGACAGAACAAGAAGAATAGGATTGCCAGGAATCGAAAAACAATATAAGAACAGATGTAAAGCAATGAAATTAAACAGACAGCGAAAGACATAGTGATACCTAACTGCAGTTGTAGAAAACCCCAGTTAGACCCCAACTGGAGTACTGTGAGAAATCTGGGCATCATATCTTAGGAAGGATATATTGATCTGATGTAATGTTTACGTGAATGTTACCTGGACTTCAGGGGTTAAGCTACGAGAGGAGATTATACAAATTAGCTCTGTGTTCTCTAGAATTTAGAAGGTTAAGGCGTGGTCAGATTGAAGTCTTCAAGAAATTAACTGGAAAAGACAGGACAGATAAACATAAACTATTGCCACTGGTTGGGGACTCTTTACCTGGAGGTATTAGCCTGGGAAATGGGGCCTGACTATTCAAGAATGATGTTAGGATGTTTCTATATACAAAGGGCGGTAGATATTTGGAACTCTCTTCCACAAATGCTAGTGGATGCTGAAATCAGTGGTTAATTTTAAATCTGAGATAGATAATCATTTGTTAAGCAAAGATGCGAAGGCATATGGGACAAAGGCAGGTGTACAGAGTCAGGCCACATACCAGCTGGTCGAATGATGAAACAGTCTCAAGGGGCTGAATGGTCTGTTCCTATGTTTCTGTGAAAGGAACCAGAAGGTCTCTGGCATTAGGCAAACAAGAAATAAAGGTTAAAAATCACACAACACCAGGCTATAGTGCAACAGGCTTATTTGGAAGCACTAGCTTTCGGAGCATCATCCGATGAAGGAGCAGCGCTCCGAAAGCTCGTGCTTCCAAATAAACCTGTTGGTACTATAACCTGGTGTTGTGCGATTTTTAATTTTGTACACCCCAGTCCAACAGCGGCACCTCCACATCAAGAAATAATGGCCAACTCATATCGATGTTCACATCAGTAGCTTTTCCTTCTCTGTTGGAAGCACAGGAAATTAGGCGGGAATTTTCATACTGGGACTTGTTGAGGATACGGAAGGGGGCATTGTTTTGCCTGGAAAATGGAGCTCAGGTTTGGCTGTGGACGCGGGCTTAAATTCTTCCCAGATGCTGGTCTGTTGGGAACCTGACTCGATTCGGCTCACCGAAAGGGTCCTTTTGGGAGGAAGCAGGTGGGAAAATCCAATGGAGGTATTGGATCAGCTTTTGCAACATTCAATCACTTGGAATTAGGGATTGCGATAACATTGTTGTGATTGCCTAATCGACAGCAGATTGAAGGAAGTTGCGAGGAGTCAAAGGTTGTGTTGGTAAGATGCAGTATGGAGCTCCCCTGTAGCTCAGTGCTCGCTTACGTGCCTCTGAGCCAAGAGGCGTGAGTTCAAGTCCCACCAACTCCAGAGGTGTGCTGTAAGACAATTATTAAAAGAAACTTGCAGCTAGGCTTGTCCAGTTGGGGGATTCCAATTGAAATTATCAGGAACAAAATGTTGGAATTAGGGGAGAGAAATTAATAGTTTAGTTACAGACCAGGTGGTGTTATGGGGAGAGATTGGATCGGCTAGGACTATATTCACTACAGTTCAGAAGAGCAAGTGAGGTATCTCATAGCAACCTCTAAAACACGTCCAGGACTAGGCAGGATCAAAGCAGGAAGGATGCTCCCATTGACAGGGGAGAAACATCTTCACCCAGAGAGTGGGGAGCTTATAGAAATTCCTGTCGTGGAAGGTGGTTGGGACCAATGACGTTTTCAAGAAGGCGTTTGATACAGTTCTTAGGGTGAAAGGGATCAAAATAGAGAGAGGGGGAACAGGGGTTTGAGCTGAATGGTCAACCGGGATCACATTGAATGAGTGGAGAAGGCTTGAGGGGTCGAATGGCCTACTCCTGGTCCTATTTTTCTACGATTCAATGAGAATCGTTTGATGGAATCAGTGACAAATCAAATACAGGGCATGATCAGAGCAAATTGAGGGGGAGGAGTCAATTAAATCATGGACGTGATATCATTAGACAACGCCTCTGCAGGACGTTTGTTGATCCCTATCTCAATCACGCTGTGCAGTTCTAGACTCCAGATTACAAGAAGATTATCATTCCACTGTGGAAGGCGTCCTTGATTCCTGGCTTCGGATAATACGAAGTGAAGGGAATACAGTATTGTGTGGGAAGTATTGTGTGGACAAATGGGAAGTTGTTCATTTGGGAGGGAAAAGCCAAAGAACAGATTATTATTCAAATTGGGGGAAAACAAAAGACTGTAGAACATTGGAACACCAAGGGATTTGGTGTATTTGTGCAGGAAAGCTCACACACAGGTGAAAGGGACAATCAGGAAGGCCAAAGGAATATTATTTCAAAGGAATTAGAGTGAAGTCTTACTGCAACAGTACAAGGAGCTGGTGGGGCCACATCTGGAGTGCTATGAGCAGTTTTGGCCCCCTTATTTAAGAAAAGATAATATGTCATTGGATGGAGCAGAGAAGGTTCACTAGGGCGATCAATGATATGGAGGGATTGTCTTTTGAGCGAAGGCTGTAGAGATTGGGTCTATGAACGGTCATCTCATTGAAACATGCAGGATTCTTAATGGGGTTTGACAGGGTAAATGCTGAGAGAATGTTTTTCCTCTGGGGAGAATCTCAGACCAGAGGCCATAGGCTCAGAACGAAGGGGCACAATTACAGACTGAGGTGAGGCGGAATTTGTTCTCTCCGAGATTGTGAGTCTTTGGAACTCCTTGTCACTGTGGGGGGCAGAGTCCTTGCATATATTTAAGGCTGAGGTAGACAGATTCTTGATCAGGAGGGGAATCAAGAGTTATGAGGGAAGGGCAGGAACATGTGTGGGATCAGCCATGATCCTATGGAATAGGGGCTGAATGGCCTTGTCCTATTCTTTTTTGTTATGGCCTCATGGTTAGTGTTCAGTAGATGACACAGAGGGAATTTATTGTGCTCTGATGACGATCAAAGTGGGTTTCATATTCACCATGACTGAGGGCAGTTTCCAATTCCAGATCACATTTAATGCGCTGATTATGGATTAGACATTAGGAAGTCATTGAAAGCTTTCTTTCACACAATTCATGCAAAGTCTAGTACGATTCTATCACCAGCAAGATGATTGACAGATCTGTAGAAAATGCAAGATGTACCAATTCTGGTTCGCAACCTTTGGGGTCAGGAAATATTTAATCTTCATGTTATGTCAAATTAGAATTTTAAAGAGATTCCACAAGAATCAAATGTCTTATCAATCAACTTCTCATATTTTTCCAAACCGATGGGGAATTGTATCCGCACTCAACCCAAATAAGTAACATTGAAGCTCGATTTGCAAAATATGTGTTAGAAATTTCACATATAAAAATATAAGTAATTGCCTCTTCCGACTCCCCCATGTTAATCTCACTACATTTGGCAACAAGCAGCTAAAATGTTGAAAGAATTTACTGTAACACTTACAGCTAACGTTTAGATAATACGGCTCACTTCTGCTCCAATCAATTGCATTATATGCATGGCATATAAATCCTCCGTCTGTCCTCAAAACTCCAGACACAGTGAGGGTTTCATTACTTTGACTGAGAACAATTCTATCACCATTATTGACAATGGCATCTCCTCTAAGCCAGTAATATGATTGTACTGGCCCTGAAGCAGTGCATTTCAGAGTCACCGTATCATTGTGTTCTACGGGACTTACGTTGTCTGATGAGACGATAGGCTCAGAGATAGATTCTGTCAAAATACACAAGATTATCATTCAGCTCCATGCTATGAAGGAGTAGACCTAAATAGAGTTGTTGCAGGATTACTCTGAATTTATTTGGGAGCTCCTGTTAAACAGTTGCATCCCTCTGAGTGGAGGACCAAATGAAAATTTGCCATGGGGCCAATCAACAGCCCATTACAGATAAGTTTGTCACTATTTGAATATCTTGAACAAAATGCAGAAAAAAATGTAGATTTCACCCCCAGGAAATTGAACTCAAAAGAATTACCTGTAAAATGTGAAACAAATATTGTTAAAAGAGATGACGTTGGTCCAAATAATACCTTTTGGTCTGAACTTGCCATCAGGATAGACAAGTTCTCTGGTATGATAGAAATGGAGGACTCAATGGGAGGCCTAAGTCTGATAATCAGTCAAGGGTTGGAGTACACACACACAGTATCTGTCGCTTTAGCAACCACCCTGTCGGAGTATGGCATTCCGACGGTACGGAACATAAGGGATAGGAGCTGAAGGAAATCATCTCGCCCATCGAGACTGTGCAACACACCACAGGATCTTGACTCATCGTAGGCATCAGCTACAATTTCTCGCCCATTCCCTGTATCCTTCCATTCCCCAAGAGTCTAAAAACGTGTCTGTCCCAGCCTTATTTCGATTCAATTGCGAAGTTTCTTACAACCCTCTTCGGTAATGAATTCCAAATCATCACACTCCTTTGAGTGAAGATATTTCTCCTCATATTTTGGAATGATACCCCTCCCTTCCTGGGACGGCCTTCAATGCCAATCCTGTTCACTTTACTCCAGTTGTGACAAGTGCTTTTCACAAGGCTTCCCCATTTTTTATTCTTAAGACCATAGGACCATAGCAGAGGTTAGGCCATTCAGCCCATCATGTCTGCTCCACTATCCAATCATGGCTGACAAAGTTTCTCAACCTCCATTCTCCCGCTTTCTCCCCCTGACCCTTCACCCCCTTGATACTCAGGAACCTATCCATCTCAGTCTTAAATATACTCAATGATCTGACCCCCACATCCTTCTGTGGCAGTGAATCTCATGGATTCCCCACTCTCTGGCTGAAGAAGCTTCTCTTTATCTCCATTCTAAAAGGTCTTCCCTTTGCTCTAATGCTGTGCCCTCAGCTCTTAGTCTCTCCTACCAACATCTACTCTGTCCAGGCCATTCGGTATTCCGTAAGGTTGAATTCGATCCACCCCCCACTTCTGAACTCCAATGAGTATAAACTCAGCACCCTCAAGGGTTCCTCATTCTCTTTGAAATAAAAACCAACATTTCATTTGTCTACTAAGTTTAGATGTTGGCTTTTTGTGATTCATGCAAAAAGACTCCAAATCCCAGCTTTTTACAGTCACTCTCTATTTAAATAATATTCAGCCCTTCTATTCTTCCTGCCAATGTGCATATAAAGCCTTGCAGTTTTCCACAGGATATTCCATTGGCCCGATACTTTGCCCATTCACGTAAAATATCCACGTCCCTCAGTAGAGAGCTTGGGTCATCCTCCCTAACTGCCTTCCCACCTAGTTTTGAGTCATCCACAAACTTCCATCATACGAGTTATTATTGTCGATTGTAAATACTTGTGGCCCCAAAACCCACCTCTTCACAACTTCACAAAGTTACAGCTCTCCTGAAAGTGCTCTTCCACTTACCCCGACCCGTTGTTCTATCCATGCTGATACGCTACCTCTGACACCATAGGCTCTTCTGTTATTAACCTTGAGTGCAGGACCTTTCGAGTGCGTTTTGGAAATGTGTTACTTGGGGGCAGCACGGTGGAAGATTACTGCCAGTTTATCCACTAACTCTATCGCCACTTCCTTTAATATCCGAGAAACATTCCAGCCAGTGAACTTATCGGTCTTTAGTTCAATAAGTTTTTCTTTTTCTCTCGTTATTGTGGCCTTTACTATTTAGACTGATGTAAACTTTTAATTAACCTCTCTGCCACTTCCTGGCTCCCCATTATAATTTCCCCGGCCTCATTCTTTAAGGGACTTATATTCATTTTGGATTCTTTTTTCCTCTCTTTGGATATTTTAAGAAGCACTTACTATCAATTTTTATGTTACTTGCGAGTTTACTGTCATTGTTTACCTTCTCATAGATTACGTTTTAGCCTTGTTTTGCCTATTTTTAAAACAATCCCTGTCTTCTAGTTTGCTAATCATGGCTGTATTTTTTTTATTTGATACTCTCCTTAACTTCTTTGTTTAACCCTGGCTGGTTTGTCCCCTTCCTGGAATCCTTTGTGACTAGACTATGTTTTTTTTTTGCTGTTAATCCTGAACAATCATAGAACCACAGAATCCCTACAGTGTGGAAACAGGCCATTTGGCCCAACACTGACCCTCTGAGGAGTATCCCACCCAGATCCATTCCCCACCCTTTCACTCTACATTTCCCTTGATCTGATCTACACTTCGCTGGGCACTATGGGACAATTTTGTTTGGCCAATCCACCCTAACCTGCGCATCCCTGGGTACTATGGGACAATTTACTATGGCCAGTCCACCCTAACCTACACATCCCTGGGCACTATGGGACAATTTACTATGGCCAGTCCACCCTAACCTGCACATCCCTGGGCACTATGGTACAATTTACTATGGCCAGTCCACCCTAATCTACACACCCCTGGACACTATGGGACAGTTTACCACGGCCAGTCCACCCTAACCCGCACATCTTTGGACTGTGGGTGAAACTGGAGCACCCAGAGGAAACCCACGCAGACACGGGAAGAATGTGTAAACTCAACACAGAGAGTCGCCTGAGGCTGGAATCGAACCCGGGTCCCTGACGCCGTGAGGCAGCCGTGCTAACCACTGAGCCACTATGCCACCTCTTTTGTTAATCAGCAGCCATTGTTCCTCAACCATCTTTTCTGCTAACCTCCTTCCCTAGTCCACTCCAGCCAACTCTTCCCCTCAAACTGAATGCTAAATTCTACCATGTCATGGGCATTATTCCCTCGTGGATCATTTGCTCTGAGATCATTTATTAAACCTGCCTCGTTACACATTACCAGATCCAAGAGCACCTGATTCATGTTTGGGTCCATTATATTTTGTTCCAGGAAAGTGTCCTGCATACAGTCTGACTTTTTCCATGTGCCTACTTTTGCCAGGTTTATTTCTCCAATCTCCATGAAGATTGAAGTCACCAACAACGCACGCACTGCCTTTTTTTTTGCATACCTTCATTCTTTCCTAACTTACTTTCGGTTCGACAGTATTGACACTGTTAATCCGCTGATAGACCATTCCCACCAATGTCCTCTCTCCCCCTTGCTATTTTTCACTTCCGCACCTATGGATTCTACGCAGTCCAATCCAGGATGATTTCTCGTCCTTGTCCCATCTTGTATGAACAAAACTGCTCCTCTAGCCTTTCCATCCTGCCTGCCTTTTGGAAAAGTCACACTCCCCTTCAACATCCCAGTTTTGATCTCACTGTAAACATGCCTCTGTAGTGGTTAGAAGATCATTCCCATGAAACCTCTATTTATGCCAATAATTCATTAATTTTGTTATGAATACGACATGGGTTCAAGTAAACAGCCATTATTTTTGCCTTTTAACCATATTCCCTCTTGCCTCCTGTTTGCTGCTGTTTTTTTATATGCTTCATATGTTTTCATACGACACGCTCCGTCCCTCCTGCCTCACTCTGAGTGTCACTATCTAAACAGTGGCCTGGAAATGCTGCCATATGCTTTTGCTTTGAAAGCTAACAGTTCCTTTCTTCTCTACCCTCCCACCCTCGAGTTAGTTTAAAACTTTCTCTCGACAGCAGCACAACTTCATCAATTCGCCCAGGACACACGGCTCAAGTGAAGCCCGTCCCATTCGAACAGTTTCGCTCTCCCCTCGCCATGTGCCAATGCCCCATTTCGCCTGCGCCATACACTTAACTCCTTGATACTCTTTACCTTTCGCCAGTTTACCTGTAGCAATTCTAAGATGATCACTTGGGGGCGGATTTCTGCTCTTTTAGTTTAACCCATAACTTGTTCAAAATCCTTCATTAGAACTTCCTTTCTAACCGTCTCCAAGTTGAAAATCCATCAGCGTGTTGCCTTTTATCCCAACTTGATATTTCTTCAGATAACCCCACTAAATTCCCCTTTCATAAAACCATGTTCACTCTGCTTGATTATTTTCTGACTAGCAATCGTAATAAAGGCTTCCAGCAATTACCCTGAAGACTTTCCATCTCCTCTCTTCCTTAAAAAGGAATAGTCCACTTGAATTCATCCAGGAGCTAAGGAATTTTGAGAGATTAAGACCCGGGGTGTAAGTTCACCATATGCACTTATTTTCTGATGCTGGGCTGCAGGTCATTGGGTCCTGCGCATGAGTGAACCACAGCAATCATATTTCTAACTTTTCCCTGGTGACTGTGGCTCGTCAGTTTTTTCAGAGCTGTGGATAGAGTTTCAAGTCTACTGAGATTTCTCAGTGCCAAATAACATTATTTTACAGCTCTCTTTACCTGACCGCTACACCGAGTACTTGTAAATGTACAATTATTATAAATGTTCTGTTTCAAGAGTGCATTTTACGACCAAAGCATTCACATCCATTTCAATCCCTTGGACGTATTGTTAGAAATCAACACTCTAAACTCAACTCTTCGACGCAGAATGACAAGAGTTTCCTCCCTCCACAGGCAAGCACCTACCCACAATAACAGGTAGGTTTATTCTGCAAATCTATTGATAACATTGGGTATGGAACAAAGGGTGGAAATACTTTGAAGGTAAAATTGACTTGATATGTCAGATAAAGTCTTAAACATCCCTCCACCAATCATTGTGTCCAGCACAATAAACATATTTGGATCAAGTGTCCGTAATGGGAATTGTTCATGAGGATTAAACCTCTAAATCTCCCATTATGCCTTTACCTCGAATGAGGGACTGGAGTTGTCGCTGGGAGATGTAGCTTCCCCATACAGGATTTCTCATCAAATACCAGTCTGAAAATAATTCCCATTGTCCCAACTGCTGACCACACTTCAATCAGACTTCACACAACATATTTTTACTTTGCTGAGATGTATGTCAACATGCATTGGAGACAGCTGACTCATCTGAGGAATCAGAAACCAACTCTGCAAACTATATATATGGTGGGATACTTGGGCTGTGTATGTTTGAAGAAAGAGTGATTCCATCTATATCACTGGTGAGTGGAGATATCAAATTATTGTCCTTTTCCAAGTCATTTCATTTCTATGTGCACAGGTGAAAGGTTACTGGAACACCCACTGAACTCTTGACCATGCTAATTAGAGACATAGTCATAAGAGATGTACAGCAAGGAGACAGATTCTTTGGTCTGACTCATCTATGCCAACCAGATATCCTAACCTAATCTAGTCCCATTTGCCAGCACTTGGCCCATATCCCTGCATACCCTTCCTGTTCACATACCAGTTTAGATGCCTTTTAAATGTTGTCATTGCGCCAGCCTCCACCCAACCACTTCCTCTAACAGCTCATTCCATACACGTACCACCCTCTTTGTGACAAGTTTCCCTTTAGGTCCCTTTTTAATTTTTCCCCTCTCACCCTAAACCTATGCCATCTAGTTCCAGACTCCCCAACTACAGGGAAAGAAAGACCTTGTCTATTTACCTTATCCATGCCCCTCATGATTTTATAAACCTCTATAAGGTCACCCCTCAGCCTCCAACACTCCAGGGAAAACAGCCCCAGCCTGTTCAACCTCTCCCTGTAGCTCAAACCCTCCAACTCTGGCAACATCCTTGTAAATCTTTTCTGAACCCTTTCAAGTTTCACAATGTCCTTCCAATCAGAAGGAGAGCAGAATTGCACGCAATAT
>NC_057756.1:5080826-5086355 GCF_004010195.1 Chiloscyllium plagiosum | reverse complement strand
AGGGGCTGTGTGTGTGTGGGTGGGCAGGTGGCACGTACAGCTGAGCCGCCCCATTCCTCTGCAGCCAATACCCTCCGGTGCGGTGGGCACCGTCTCTGAGGCTGGTGTCGGGTGTGGGATCTGGAGCTGAGTGTAAGTGCAGCTTAGCTTTTGCGTTTCTCCCTTTGTCAAACATGCATCAAGACAATAGAAGGGGAGAGGGTCCTTCTCAGTGTAATTGATAGAGCCCCCCCACCCATCCCAGCAGGTCCCCAGTCAACAGTAACTTCTTACCAAGTACATGTAGGGTGATAGTCTTCGATGCTTGAGCCCCTACCTCGGGGACCATGGTAACAGTGTACTCCCCACTGTCTGAGCTTGTCACTGACTTCAACACCAGAGATCCATTGGGTGTGAGAATCACAGCCCTGGACTGATACTCATTGCTGATAGAAGCAGATGAACCGATCCACAGGCCAATATTCTTGCCAGTGAATTCCCAGTTCCCATTCCTCACGGCAGCGGACGGCTTCACGGTAAAGTTTGCGGTGTCTCCGACGGTCACGTTAATCGAACTCTCCCCCGTGATCGCGAGATTCTGGGGCTCGACTGAAAGGAGAGAAACAGAGAGAAGCCGGTCAGCAGAGGGGCTGAGTGTGGGAGCAGCAGCAACCCGTCCCCGCCAGCCGAGCGGGGGGTCACAGCAGCGACAGGTCCAGGGAGATGCTCACCCTCAGGGAGCAGCAGACAGGCAGCGAGCACGGTAATGGTCAGGAACATGTTAGCTCAGCTCAGAGAGCTCACACCGCTCCCTCATCCACTCACTGACTGATCCGCTCTTCCTGGTGCACCACAACACAACAGCGCTCTCTCACTGGGACTGTAACGCTGATTGGAGATTGGCAGAGTGCAGTTCCCTCTGACAGTCACTGTAACCGTTCCCTGGGACTGTAACGCGGATTGGAGACTGACAGGGTGCAGTTCCCTCTCACAGTCTCTGTAACCGTTCACTGGGACTGTAACGCCGATTGGAGACGGACAGGGTGCAGTTCCCTCTGACAGTCACTGTAACCGTTCACTGGGACTGTAACGCCGATTGGAGACGGACAGGGTGCAGTTCTCTCTGACAGTCACTGTAACCGTTCCCTGGGACTGTAATGCCGATTGGAGACGGACAGGGTGCAGTTCCCTCTGACCACTGTAACCGTTCCCTGGGACTGTAACGCCGATTGGAGACTGACAGGGTGCAGTTCCCACTGACAGTCACTGGAACCATTCCCTGGGACTGTAACGCTGATTGGAGAAGGACAGACAACAGTTCCCTCTGACAGTCGCTGTAACCGTTCCCTGGGACTGTAACGCTGATTGGAGACGGACAGGGTGCAATTCCCTCTGACAGTCACTGTAACCGTTCCCTGCACTGTAACGCCGATTGGAGACGGACAGAGTGCAGTTCCCTCTGACAGTCACTGTAAGCGTTCCCTGGAATGTAACGCCGATTGGAGATTGGCAGAGTGCAGTTCCCTCTGACAGTCACTGTAACCATTCCCTGGGACTGTAACGCCGATTGGAGACGGACAGACAACAGTTCCCTCTGACAGTCACTGTAACCATTCACTGGGACTGTAATGCCGATTGGAGACGTACAGAGTGCAGTTCCCTCTGACAGTCACTGTACCAATTTCCTGGGACTGTAACGCCGATTGGAGACTGACAGGGTGCAGTTCCCTCTGACAGTCACTGGAAACATTCCCTGGGACAGTAACGCTGATTGGAGAAGGACAGACAACAGTTCCCTCTGACAGTCGCTGTAACCGTTCCCTGGGACTGTAACGCTGATTGGAGACGGACAGGGTGCAATTCCCTCTGACAGTCACTGTAACCGTTCACTGGGACTGTAACGCCGATTGGAGACGGACAGACAACAGTTCCCTCTGACAGTCACTGTAACCGTTCCCTGGACTGTAACGCTGATTGGAGAAGGACGGACAACAGTTCCCTCTGACAGTCGCTGTAACCGTTCCCTGGGGCTGTTACGCTGATTGGAGACGGACAGGGTGCAATTCCCTCTGACAGTCACTGTAACCGTTCCCTAGGACTGTAACGCCGATTGGAGACGGACAGACAACAGTTCCCTCTGAAAGTCACTGTAACTGTTCCCTGGACTGTAACGCCGATTGGAGATTGACAGAGTGCAGTTCCCTCTGACAGTCACTGTAACCGTTCCCTACACTGTAACGCCGATTGGAGACGGACAGAGTGCAGTTCCCTCTGACAGTCACTGTAAGCGTTCCGTGGACTGTAACGCCGATTAGAGATTGGCAGAGTGCAGTTCCCTCTGACAGTCACTGTAACCATTCCCTGGGACTGTAACGCCGATTGGAGACGGACAGACAACAGTTCCCTCTGACAGTCACTGTAACCATTCACTGGGACTGTAATGCCAATTGGAGACGGACAGAGTGCAGTTCCCTCTGACAGTCACTGTAACCATTCCCTGGGACTGTAACACCGATTGGAGACTGACAGGGTGCAGTTCCCTCTGATAGTCACTGTAACCATTCCCTGGGACTGTAACGCCGATTGGAGACGGACAGGGTGCAGTTCCCTCTGACAGTCAGTGTAACCATTCACTGGGACTGTAACGCTGATTGGAGACTGACAGGGTGCAGTTCCCACTGACAGTCACTGGAACCAATCCCTGGGACTGTAACGCTGATTGGAGAAGGACAGACAACAGTTCCCTCTGACAGTCGCTGTAACCGTTCCCTGGGACTGTAACGCTGATTGGAGACGGACAGGGTGCAATTCCCTCTGACAGTCACTGTAACCGTTCACTGGGACTGTAACGCCGATTGGAGACGGACAACAGTTCCCTCTGACAGTCACTGTAACCGTTCCCTGGACTGTAACGCCGATTGGAGGCGGACAGACAACAGTTCCCTCTGACAGTCACTGTAACCATTCCCTGGGACTATAAGGCCGATTGGAGACGGACAGAGTGCAGTTCCCTCTGACAGTCACTGTAACCGTTCCCTGGGACTGTAACGCCAATTGGAGACTGACAGGGTGCAGTTCCCTCTGACAGTCACTGCAACCGTTCACTGGGACTGTAACGCCGAATCGAGGCGGACAGGGTGCAGTTCCCTCTGACAGTCACTGTAACCATTCCCTGGGACTTTAACACTGATTGGAGACTGACAGAGTGCAGTTCCCTCTGACAGTCACTGTAACCGTTCCCTGGGACTGTAACACCGATTGGAGACGGACAGGCAACAGTTCCCTCTGACAGTCGCTGTAACCGTTCCCTGGGACTGTAACGCCGATTGGAGACGGACAGACAACAGTTCCCTCTGACAGTCGCTGTAACCGTTCCCTGGGACTGTAACGCCGATTGGAGACTGACAGGGTGCAGTTCCCTCTGACAGTCACTCTAACCGTTCCCTGGCACTGTAACGCCAATGGGAGACTGATAGGGTGCAGCTCCCTCTGACTGTCACTGTAAACATTCCCTGGGACTGTAACGCCGATTGGAGACTGACAGGGTGCAGTTCCCTCTGACAGTCACTGTAACCATTCACTGGGACTGTCATGCTGATTGGAGACTGACAGGGTGCAGTTCCCTCTGACAGTCACTGTAACCGTTCACTGGAACTGTAACGCCGATTGCAGACGGACAGGGTCCAGTTCCCTCTAACACTCACTGTGACCGTTCACTGGGACTGTAACGCCGATTGGAGACTAACAGATAGCAGTTCCCTCTGGCAGTCACTGTCCTCGTTCCCTGGGACTGTAACGCTGATTGGAGACTGACAGGGTGCAGTTCCCTCTGACAGTCACTGTAACCGTTCCCTGGCACTGTAACGCCAATTGGAGACTGACAGGGTGCAGCTCACTCTGACAGTCACTGTAACCATTCCCTGGGACTGTAACGCCGATTGGAGACTGACAGGGTGCAGTTCCCTCTGACAGTCACTGTAACCATTCACTGGGACTGTCATGCTGATTGGAGACTGACAGGGTGCAGTTCCCTCTGACAGTCACTGTCCGCGTTCCCTGGGACTGTAACGCTGACTGGAGACTGACAGGGTGCAGTTCCCTCTGACAGTCACTGTAACCATTCACTGGGACTGTAACGTCGATTGGAAACTGACAGGGTGCAGTTCCCACTGACAGTCACTGTAACCATTCACTGGGACTGTAACGCTGATTGGAGACTGACAGGGTGCAGTTCCCTCTGACAGTCACTGTAACCATTCACTGGAACTGTAACGCCGATTGGAGACGGACAGGGTCCAGTTCCCTCTAACACGCACTGTGACCGTTCACTGGGACTGTAACACCGATTGGAGAGTGACAGATTGCAGTTCCCTCTGACAGTCACTGTCCTCGTTCCCTGGGACTGTCACGCTGATTGGAGACTGACAGGGTGCAGTTCCCTCTGACAGTCACTGTAACCATTCCCTGGGACTGTAACGCCGATTGGAGACTGACAGGGTGCAGTTCCCACTGACAGTCACTGGAACCATTCCCTGGGACTGTAACGCTGATTGGAGATGGACAGGGTGCAGCTCCCTCTGACAGTCACAGTAACCATTCACTGGGACTGTAATGCCGATTGGAGACTGACAGATTGCAGTTCCCTCTGACAGTCACTGTAACCATTCCCTGGGACTGTAACGCCGATTGGGGACTGACAGGGTGCAGTTCCCTCTGACAGTCACTGTAACCATTCACTGGGACTGTAACAACGATTGGAGACTGACAGGGTGCAGTTCCCACTGACAGTCACTGGAACCATTCCCTGGGACTGTAACGCTGATTGGAGACTGACAGATTGCAGTTCCCTCTGACAGTCACTGTAACCATTCCCTGGACTGTAACGCAGAATGGAGACGGACAGGGTGCAATTCCCTCTGACAGTCACTGTAACCGTTCACTGGGACTGTAACGCCGATTGGAGACGGACAGACAACAGGTCCCTCTGACAGTCACTGTAACCGTTCCCTGGACTGTAACGCCGATTGTAGGCGGACAGACAACAGTTCCCTCTGACAGTCACTGTAATCATTCCCTGGGACTGTAACGCCGATTGGAGACTGACAGGGTGCAGTTCCCTCTGACAGTCACTGTAACCGTTCCCTGGGACTGTAACGCCGATTGGAGACTGACAGGGTGCAGTTCCCTCTGACAGTCACTGTAACCGTTCCCTGGGACTGTAACGCCGATTGGAGACTGACAGGGTGCAGTTTCCTCTGACAGTCACTGTAATCGTTCCCTGGGACTGTAACGCCGATTGGAAACTGACAGGGTGCAGTTCCCTCTGACAGTCACTGTAACCGTTCCCTGGCACTGTAATGCCAATTGGAGACTCACAGGGTGCAGTTCCCTCTGACAGTCACTGTAACCGTTCCCTGGGACTGTAACACCGATTGGAGACTGACAGGATGCAGTTCCCTCTGACAGTCACTGTAACCATTCCCTGGGACTGTAACGCCGAATCGAGGCGGACAGGGTGCAGTTCCCTCTGACAGTCACTGTAACCATTCC
>NC_057756.1:5073851-5080326 GCF_004010195.1 Chiloscyllium plagiosum | reverse complement strand
CCTCGTCATGTTAAGTGTAACTCCCACCTTGATCTTTTACTATAAATTCTGTGTCCTATGATCTCAGCGAGCTGATGAAGGAGCAGCGATCTGAAAACTTGTGTTTCCTAACAAACATGGTTGACTCTGACCTGGTTGTTGTGTGCTCTTCAATGTTATTAGCCGAGGCTTAGAGTTTAAGAGCAGAGAGGCTGGAACTGTATAAACACTGGTTAGGCCTCAGCCAGACCACTGTGGAAGTACAAATTTCGATTGATCAATATGTAAATCCCAGAATTTCGTTCAATTCACTGCCCCGTGATAACTTAAGGTTTTAACAGTATATATATATTAAAAAAAAATGATATCTCAGCTCAGACAATGCATTAAAGGTGTGAGGATCCCAGTCAGGCATCTTCAGTGGTCCGGGAAATTCGGCTTCGGATCTTCGGGTGACCATCCTCCAAGGCGGGGTCCACATGAGAGTGGGGTGTGGGAGGGGGGGAAAAGGTGCCACCCAAGATCTCCGGGTTTGTTCAATACATCGCATCAGTTGGACCTTATAAATTTTGTATCCTGCCCCACTAGTTATCTTTTTTTACGAGGTTTGTGAAGGTTTGTCGCTCAGGTTGGGGTTTAGGGTGTAGGTTTGCTCGCTGAGCTGTAGGTTTGATATCCCGACGTTTCATTCCCTGGCGAGGTAACATCATCAGTGGCGACCTCCAAGTGAAGCCAGTTATCTGACAAAGGAGCAGCCCTCCAAAAGCTTGCATTTTCAAATCAACCTGTTAAATTATAACCTCGTGTTGTGTGATTTTTAACTTTTGTCCACCCCAGCCCAACAACATCAGCTATCCCGTACATGCAGTTAACCACTTTATCTCCCAGTCCCGCCAATCTGTTATCTCAATGATGTTTGTTGACACGCAATGTCATGTAGCACCAGGTGGTCCCCTGGAGACTGCAGTCAAGAATTTCCACAAATCTTTGCGTCTCTCCATTTATCACTCCGACCAGGAAGTCGATGCAGAATAATCTACCATCGAGACACCACTCACCCCTGCTGGCTCTGTGGAGAATTGGATTGGGAGAGACTCACTATTCAAACAAATCACAACAATTTCTTCACAAATCATCACCCTTCCCTTCAGCCATGGTCCCTGTCCCACCTTGAGCAAAAATACTCAAACTTTTACCCAGGTGTCCTACCCTCGGGAGGCAGGGATTCAGATGTTAGCTGAACAGCACCTTCTTTATTATTGTTAAAAATCAGGTTTTAGTCCAACAGGTTTATTTGGAAGCACTAGCTTTCAGAGCGCTGCTCCTTCATCAGGTGGTTGTGGAGTATAAGATGATAAGAAACACAATGTTTACAGTTTAATTTAACAGCTTAAGCACCAATACTCAATATAAAACATACATTCATTGCAACATTTCCTTATTTCATCTACGTTAACTTCAACTTTAACGCCATCATTTCACTTAATCCACAGTTAACCCTTACTCTAACTCTAACTCTATAAATTTGACTTCAAATTAATTACTACCCCCGACCCATGACCAATTTTGTTCTCTGTTTGGATTTTGTCTCCTGGTTCTTTGAAAATTACCTCAGGGCACGCATTTCTGAAATGTGATCTGGAAGGTTTCTCCTGAGGAAATTCCTTTACTCTGTAAAGATTAGATTCTCTACAGTGTGGAAACAGGCCCTTCGGCCAAACAAGTCCACACCGCCCCTCTGAAGAGAAACCCACCCCAACCCATTCCCCTACCCTACATTTACCCCTGACTAACACGGTGGGGTAATTTAGCATGGCTAATCCACCTGACCTGCGCATCTTTGGATTGTGGGAGGGAACCGGAGCATCCAGAGAAAACCCACGCAGTCACGGAGACATTGTGCAAACTCCACACAGACAGTCGCCTGAGGCTGGAATCGAACCCAGGACCCTGGTGCTGTGAGGCAGCAGTGCTAATCACTGATCCCCCGTGCCGCACAACTGCAACTAATCTGAAAATGTGCCCCTTTCCGGTAAGGTCTCTGACCGTCAGCCAGTGAATTGATCAAAACCACATTGTTCGATCCCAGCCCATGGAGCCACAATCTGTGCTCCAGTATGGTATCATAATTGTCCATCCAGTCACATGGCACCTGCACGTTTGGTCAACACAGCGAGCCGCAGGTCATAACACACCTTGGCGGCTGTTTGGAATTGAGGTCAGAGTTCAGGCGAGCATGAACAAAACTCCCAGCATGCTTCATCGCGGCTCTTAACCAGTCTGGTAGCCATTACTGCAGCGACCACGTGCTGAGGCCAATCAACTTTACTAGCTACGCACAATTCTGCGCTGTGGATGTGGGTTCGAATCCCGCTAAAGCAGGTGGTGAAATTTGAATTCAACTTGTTTTAAAAACATTTCGGAAGGGTTAGCAGACAAGAGCAGGGATATATTGCTGAGGCTGTGTAAGGCTCTAGTCAACCCGTGTAGAGCATATTGTGAGCAGTTTTAGGCTCCGTGTCTAAGGAAGGATGAGTTGGCTTAGGAAGGGTCTTCGAGGAGATTTACAAGAATGACCCTGGGGATGAACAGTTTGTCATATGGGGAACAGATGAGGGGTCTGTTCTTGATGGAGTTTAGAATGATGAGGGAGGGGATCTGATTGATACGTACAGAATACCGAGAGGCCCTAAATAGAGCAGAGGTGGAGGAGATGTTTCCAATAGTAGGAGAGACCAGGAGCACAGCCTCAGAGTGAGGGGACGACCCTTTCAAACAGAGATGAGGAGAGATTTCTTCAGCCGTTACCTCAGGGGGCTGTGGAGGCCAAGTCATTGAGTGGATTTAAGACAGACATAGGTAGTTTCTTGATTGATGAGGGGATTGCGGTTTACGGAGAGAAGGTAGGAGAACGGGATTGAGCAACATATCAGCCCTGATGGAATGGTGGGACTGACTCAATGGGCCGAATGGCCGGATTCTGCTGCCCTACCTAGCGGCCTTATGGAACACACTGCCTGGACATGAGGTGGGAGGGTCCATATTAAGGCATCCAAGCGGGCTTTGGATAGTGATGAGCGTATAGATGGTGCTGAGGGACATGGGAAGAGGGACAAGAGATCACCTCAAGGTAATGGAGCAGGCACGATGGGTCATAAGGACATCAGAAACTGGAGCAGGACTAGGCCATTTGGCCCCTCTAGCCCGTTCTGCCATTCAATACAATCATGGCTGATCACCACTTACCCACCCTCTCACCACAACCTCAATCCCTTTCCCGTTCAAAAATCGACCGTTGTCTTAAAAGCATCCAACGAGGTAACCACAACTGCTTCACTGGGCGGGGAATTCCACCGATTCCCAACTCTCTGGGTGAAGAGGTTTCTCCTCAGCTCAGGCCAAAATTGGCTCCCCCCCCCCCCCTACTTATTTTGAGGCTATGCCCCCTAGTTCTAGTTTCACCCACCAGTGGAAACAACCTCCCTGCTTCGATCTTATCTCTTTCCTTCCTCATGTTTTCTGTTTCTATAAGACCTCCCCCATCACTCTTCAAAATTTCATTTGAGTATAGTCCCAGTCTGCACACTCTGTCCTCATAAGGCAACCCTCTCAACTCCAGCATCTACCTCATCAACCTCCTCTGCATCCCCTCCAGTGCCAGAACATCCTTTTGGATGTAGGTTTGCTCATTGAGCTGGAAGGTCCATTTCCAGACGTTTTGTCACTCTACTAGGTAACATCTCCAGTGGGCCTCAGACGAAGCACTGCTGAATATTCCTGCTTTCTATTTATGTTTGGGTTTCTTTGGGTTGGTGATGTCATTTCCTGTGGTGACATTATTTCCCCGTGGTGACGTCACGTCCTGTTCCTTTTCTCAGGGGGTGGTGGATGGTGTCAAACTCGATGTGTTTGTTGATAGAGTTCTGGTTGGATATCCATGCTTCTAGGAATTATCGTGCATGTCTCTGTTTGGCTTGTCCTAGGATGGATGTGTTGCCCCAGTCGAAGTGATGTCCTTCCTCATCCGTATGTGAGGGTACTAGCGAAAGAGGGTCATGTCTTTTTGTGGCTAGTTGGCGTTCGTGTATCCTGGTAAACTCGCTAAGAACATCCTTTCTCAAGTAAGGAGACCAAAACTGTACACTTTACTCCCGGTTGGCCTCACCAGCCCCCGATCCAGCTGCAGCATAACCTCCTTGTTTTTAAACTCGAGCAATTGCCTCCTTAATTACCTGTTGCAGCTGCAAACCAATCTTTTGCAATCCATGTCCAAGGACACTCAGGTCACTCTGCACAGCAGCGTGCTGCAATTACTCTCCATTTAAAGAATAGACCTTTAAAATGGCTTCCTTCTGGGCCCAAGCAATTTTGGTGGAAATTCTGGATCAGTGGTGCTGGAAGAGCACAGCAATTCAGGCAGCATCCGACGAGCAGCAAAATAAAGCCTAACCATGACTGTGCATTTCCTCTTCTGGCTTCCTCGCTCTTTTTAGGTAAGGAAGTCTGTCGATTATATCTGGGTGACTTGACAACCACGGCAACATGGCCGCCTGCCTCTGAACGCACTTACAAAATGGCCGAGTACTCACTCAGTTCAGGAACGATGTTGGGAGGGCGGGCCTAGTGAGTGGCACCCGTAAAACCGTGAAGGAATACAGAAAATCGAGAAGAAAGAAACAAATTCTAAAAAGAGGAAGAAGTCTGAAGAGGACTTATCTTCTGTTCACTGCACTGTGAACTTTCCTGGGAATGAGGAACTTAAAAACTAACCTTCTACCTGACAAAGGTTTGTGCACCTGGCTGGTGTGGAGCTGTGTTGCTGTATATATGCCCATCTGATATCCAAACTTGGGCTGACAAGTGGCAAGGAACATTCACGCCACTTGAATGCCAGGCTATGACCAGTCACAAATGAACCACTGTCCCTTGATATTCAATGGTGCCACCATCACTGAATGCCCCACTGTCAACATCCTGGGAATTATCATTGACCTGAAACTCAACTCTATGGCTATGACAGCAGGTCAGCGGCTAGGAATCCTGCAGCGAGTAACTCATCTTCCAACTCCCCAAGGCCTGTCCACCATCTATAACGGCACAAGTCAGGAGTGTGCTGGAATACTGCCCCACTTGCCCCTGGATGGGGGCAGCTCCAACAACACTCAAGAAACTCGACGCCATCCAGGGACAAAGCAGCCCCCACTTGATTGGCACCACGTCCACAAACACCCACTCCCTCCCACACCGACGCTGAGTAGCAACAGGGTATACCATCTACAAGATGCCGTGCAGAAATTCACCAAAGATCCTCAGACAACACCTTCCAAACCACTTCCATCGAGAAGGACAAGGACAGCAGACACAAGGGAACATTCGTCCCTCTCAAGTTCCCCTCCAACACACTCGCCATCCAGACTTGCAAATACGCTGCCATTGTTTCAGTGTCACTGGATCATAATCCTGGAATATCCTAATGGTAGAGCGGGTGGACCGATAGCACAGGGGGTGTAATGGTTCAAAAACGCAGCTCCTCCCCAACATCTCAGAGGGGATCGAGAGTTGGGCAATACTGGAGCGTTGGAGGCTGAGGGGTGACCTTATAGAAGTTTATAAAATCATAAGAGGCATGGATAGGAGTAAACAGACAAAGTCTTTTCCCTTGAGGGGTGGGGCAGTCCAGAATTAGAGGGCATAGGTTTAGGGTGAGAGGGGAAAGACTTAAAAGGGACCGAAAAGGGGGACCTTTTTATGGAGAGGATGGATGCCAGAGGAAGATGGAGGATGGGAAAAATTTCTGGCTGTAAGAGCTGCTCCTTGTTTTGAGGTTTTTTTTAGGTGCTGGAGGTGATTTCCTCGAATTCCAGGAGCAGCAATTACTGTTTTATATGCTGTTGAATTGTTTTACAACTTTTTAGAAAAAAAAAGTCAAAACAACAGCAGTTTTAAAAGGGAGAAGAGCAGACAGTGCAAGAGAGAGAGAGAGGGAGAGAGAGAATTGCACAGTTACTGCCTTTGCTGTTTGAATTCGTGTATCGCTGGACATCAGAGTGCGCCTGGGAAAATTAACAAACAGTGAATTTCACAATTAATCTTGGAGAAACTGGTTTGGGCGAAGTTCACAGCACAGAATCAGATCAGTTAATTGTTGTTTTAAGTCTGTCCAAGAGAAAGATTGGAGGGGAACTTGAGAGGGACAAATGTTCCCTTGTGTCTGCTGCCCTTGTCCTTCTCGATGGAAGTGGTTTGGAAGGTGTTGTCTGAGGATCTTTGGTGAGTACAGTGGGTTCTTTCTTGATTATATGTTTTTGGAGATAAGTCTCTTGATTAAACTTAAAATAGAAGCCATAGCTTTTATCTTAACTTGGGGCAGTGTTGGTCGAGGAATAAGACGGTGTTATTTTCTGGGTCTGTAGATTGTGAAGGAGCAAAAATGGCCTTTGCAGTGATATGTACTTCTTGTCAGATGTGGGAGTTTAAAGAGAGTTTAAGGGTTACT
>NC_057756.1:5067185-5070639 GCF_004010195.1 Chiloscyllium plagiosum | reverse complement strand
ACTTGAAAGGGTTCAGAAAAGATTTACAAGGATGTTGCCAAGGTTGGAGGATTTGAGCTACAGGGAGAGGCTGATCAGGCTGGGGCTGTTTTCCCTGGAGCGTCGGAGGCTGAGGAGTGACCTTATAGAGGTTTACAAAATTATGAGGGGCATGGATAGGATAAATAGGCAAAGCCTTTTCCCTGGGGTGGGGAGTCCAGAACTAGAGGGCATAGGTTTAGGGTGAGAGGGGAAAGATATAAAAGAGAGCTGAGGGGCAACCTTTTCACGCAGAGGTTGGTATGTGTATGGAATGAGCTGCCAGAGGAAGTGGTGGAGGCTGGTACAATTACAGCATTGAAAAGGCATTTGGATGGGTATATGAATAGGGACGGTTTGGAGGGATACGGGCCGTGTGCTGGCAGGTGGGACCTAGATTGGGTTGGGATATCTGGTCGGCACGGACGGGTTGGACCGAAGGGTCTGTTTCCATGCTGTACATCTCTGTGACTCTAAGTGGTGGTGGCTCGTACAATTACAGCATTTAAAAGGCACCTGGATGGATATACGATCAGGAAGATTCTCGAGGGATATGGGCCGGGTGCTGGCAAATGGGCTGAAGGTTAATTTCGGATATCTGTTTGCCATGGATGGGTTGGACCAGTCGCCCTTCCCCCTGGCCCTGTCTCGGTCGCAAAAACCAAAATATAAAATAAAAACGGCAGAAATAAAAGAGAATTGAAAGGTTAAGAGAAAGGCCCAGGTATTAAAGTCGTATTTCCTCAGCGGTGTTTGGGGTCGATCGACTCAGGCCACCTGCAGCCTGAAGCCTCACTCAGCCCATCCAGGGGGTGTCACCTCAGCCAGCCCTAAGCGCCCGATGGATATCCCTGCAGCCTTCACCCACCACCATATGCCACCCGCCGATGCACCCACTACCCGCTGCTTCGGCCAAATCAAACAAAAGGTTTTTAAAGAAATGAAAAGCAAGGAAGAAAAGGAAAGAAAGAATAAAGAACAAACAAGATTACAACACATTCCGGCCTTCCTCACCTGCGCTGATCCCAATCTTTTATATAAACCTGTCACCTATCTTCTGAGGATCTGTATCCCTCTCCTCCCTGCCCAGATACATCGCAAATGATGCTACTGTGCCTGTCTCTACCACCTCCACTGGCAACACATTCCAGGCACCCACCACCCTCTCTGCACAAAGACCTTTCCACGCATATTCCCCTAAACTTTTCCCTTCTCACCTTGAACTCGTGACCCCGAGTAATCGAGTGCCCCACTCTGGGAAAAAAGCTTCTTGCTATCCACCCTGTCTAGGCCTCAATCAGGTCCCCCCTCAACCTCCGTCTTTCCAATGAAAATAATCCTAATCTACTCAACCTCTCTTCATAGCTAGCGCCCTCCATACCAGGCAACATCCTGGTGAACCTCCTCTGCACCGTCTCCAACCCATCCACATCCTTTTGGTAATGCGGTGACCAGAACTCTATGCAGTATTCTGATTGCGGCCGAATCAAATTTGGCACGGGGGGGCGGCATGGTGGCTCAGTGGTTAGCGCTGCTGCCTCACAGCGCAAGGGTCCCAGGTTCGATTCCTGCCTCAGGCGACTGACTGTGTGGAATTTGCACATTCTCCCCGTGTTCACGTGGGTTTCCTCCGGGTGCTCCAGTTTCCTCCAACAGTCCAAAGATGTGCAGGTTAGGGAGGATTGGCCATGCTAAATTGTTCCATAGTGTCCAGGGATGTGCAGGTTAGGGTGGATTGACCATGCTAAATTGTCCCATAGTGCCCAGGGATGTGTGGGTTAGGGTGGATTGGCCATGCTAAGTGGTCCCATAGTGCCCAGGGATGTGCAGGTTTGGGTGGATTGGCCATGCTAAATTATCCCATAGTGCCCAGGGATGTGCAGGTTTGGGTGGATTGGCCATGCTAAATTGTCCCATAGTGGCCAGGGATGTGCAGGTTTGGGTGGATTGGCTATGCTAAATCGTCCCATAGTGCTCAGGGATGTGCAGGGTTGGTGCATTAGTCAGGGGCAAATATAGGGTAGTGGGGATCGGGTCTGGGTGGGATACTCTTCGGAGGGTCAGTGTGGACCTGATGGGCCGAATGGCCTGTTTTCACACTGTAGGGATTCTATTCTGTCACTCTCCACTGCCCTCTGGAATGGCCGAGCAAACCGTTTTGTTCAAGGGCAGCTAGAGTAAGGGGATAAATGGTAACCAGCCAGCCACCCCCCACCGAGTGAACTTTAAAAATCTTTAGCATGGTATCATGGCCATCATGGAGAAGGTGGGCTGAACGGCCTGTTCCTGGGCTGGACAGTTCTTTGTTCTAAATTAAAAATAGAACATATTCCAAGAGCGACTGCTTCCTTGTGTGTAACAATGCCTCTGAGTGTTTGACATTTGTTAATGGGGAACAGCGAGAGAGGAAGTGTGGAAAGGAATCTGCCTGTTCGCCTCTGATAAGGGACTGATTTTGCAACGTGCGCTGTTATTACAGTCTCCGGTTTATCGCGGCGCGAAGCTACCACACATACTGGGGCGAGTCATATTTCCTGAAACTGTAACTGAACACAGTTAAACCATTGGATTCGGAGGGGAGGTGGGAAAGGTTCGTTAACTCTCAACGTGCAAAGTCGCTGATCGCCCAGCCCTTCGGCGGTGAGACTGACACACGTTGCCCATAGCAACCTTTCTCAAAATCACTGTTTGCCTTCTTCCTGTGCCCCAAGCTTTCGAACAAGATGGCCACACAGTAGCAAGGCCGTGTGTGGGCTCCTGACCCGGAGCCTTGTCCACACTCACCTACCTTTTTTTGTTTACAAACGCGCTTTCTCTTTCTTCTTTCTCTGTCTTTCTCTTTTCATGTTACAGTGGTATCATAGACTCGCTACGGTGTGGAACCAGGCCTTTTGGCCCAATACGTCCACACCAAACCTTCAAAGAGTAACCCACCCTATTACTTTACATTTACCCCTGACTAACACACCAAACCTACACATCCCTGAACACTATAGGACAATTTAGCACAGTCAATCCACCCTAACCTGCACTTCTCTGGGCACTATAGGACAATTTAGCATGGCCAATCCACCCTAACCTGCACTTCCTAGACACTATAGGACAATTTAGCATGGCCAAACCACCCTCACCTGCACATCACTGGACACTATGGGACAATTTAGCAAGGCCAATCCACCCTAACGTGCACTTTCTGAACACTATAGGACAATTTAGCATGGCCAATCCAAACTAAACTGCACTTTCTGAACACTATAGGACAATTTAGCATGGCCAATGCACCCTAACCTGCACATCCCTGAACACTATAGGACAATTTAGCATGGCCAATCCACCCTAACGTACACATCCCTGGACACTATGGGACAATTTAGTACGGCCAATCCACCCTAACCTGCACATCCCTGGGCACTATGGGACAATTTAGCATGGCCAA
>NC_057756.1:5066173-5066919 GCF_004010195.1 Chiloscyllium plagiosum | reverse complement strand
CGGTTCTCCTGTTCGCTAGATGCTGCCTGACCTGCTGCGCTTTTCCAGCAACACATTTCCATCGACAATTTAGCATGGCTAATCCACCATAACCTGCACATCCCTGAACACTATGGGACAATTTAGCATGGCCAATCCACCCTAACGTGCACATCCCTGAACACTATGGGTCAATTTAGCATGGCCAATCCACCCTCACGTGCACATCCCTGGGCACTATGTGACAATTTAGCATGGCCAATCCACCCTCACCTGCACTTCCTGAACACTCTAGGACAATTTAGCATGGCTAATCCACCCTAACCTGCACATCCCTGAACACTATGGGACAATTTAGCATGGCCAATCCACCCTCATCTGCACTTCCTGAACACTCTAGGACAATTTAGCATGGCTAATCCACCCTAACCTGCACATCCCTGGGCACTATGGGACAATTTAGCATGGCCAATCCACCCTAACCTGCACTTCCTGAACACTACAGGACAATTTAGCATGGCTAATCCACCCTAACCTGCACATCCCTGAACACTATGGGACAATTTAGCATGGGCAACCCACCCTAACCTGCACAAACCTGTGCACTATGGGACAATTTCGCATGGCCAATCCACCCTAACCTGCACAACCCTGGGCACTATGGGACAATTTAGTATGGCCAATCCACCCTAACCTGCACAACCCTGGGCACTATGGGACAATTTAGCATGGCCAATCCACCCTAACCTGCACAACTCTGAACACTA
>NC_057756.1:5040051-5064599 GCF_004010195.1 Chiloscyllium plagiosum | reverse complement strand
CTAACCCTACACCAAACCCTGACCCAATCCCTAAATCAAACCTAATCTTAGCACTTTTCATAAACCTAACCTAAACCCTAAACCTAGCCATATTCTTAACGGTAATCCCAACCCACAGTCTAAACCTAATACTGCCGCTAAACCTTACCCTAAACCTATCCGTAAGCAAAACCCAAACCCTAGCCCTAACCCTGACCCTAACCCGAGCCCTAATCTTAACCCTAACCTAAATCTTAGCCCGAACCCTAATACGAAACTTAGGCCTAGCTCTAACCCGAACTCTAACCAGAGGCCTAAGGCTAATCATAGCCCTAACCTTAGTCCTAGCCCAAATCCCAGCCCGAACCCACACCCAAGCCCTCGGCCTAGACCCAGCCCCAACTCTAACTTAATGCAAGGCCAAATCCCAGTCTGAAACCTAACCCTAACCTTAGGCCTACCTCTAGCCCCAACCCTAGCCCTTCCACTAGCTCAAGCCCTAATCTTAACCTGAGCCCAAATCCTAGCCTGAACCGTAACCCTAATCCTAGGCCTAACCCTATGCTTAGCCCTCGCCCTAACTCTAACTAGATCAAATCCTAACCCTAGCCCTAGCCCCAACCTCATCATAGCCCTAAATCTAACTCTAAACCTACACTGTCCTAACTCTAGTCCTAACCATGGCACTAGCCCTAATTCTAAACGTAATTCTACTCTTAATCCGAACCCTAACCCCATTCCTACCCTGAACTCTAAACCCACCCTAACCCCTGGGAATTTGAAATTTTATGCATAAGCCCCACCTCGCTAAAATCCACAATGCGATTCCAGTCTGTAACTCACTCCCATGTATTTGCTTTCTATATGTAAACCCCCTTTGAACCTCTAGAGTAATTTACTGTCTGTAATCACCTCTGGGAGTTTGTCATTGTGTATACAAACCCCACAAACACCTCAATTAGTTTCCAATATGTAACTCACTCCCTAGAGTGAGTTATCCTGTATATCTAAACCCACTGAACCACTTGTTTATACTGCAGGCTGTAATCCACTCATGGGTATCCATTGTTTTATATATAAACCCACTGAACCCCTCAATTAGATTCCAGTTTGTAACTCACTCCATGGTATCTATTGTGTTATATATAAACACACAGAATCCCTCAATTAGATTCCAGTCTTAAACTCCCTCCAGGGTATCTATTGTTTTATCTGTAAATCCATTGAACCCCTCAATTAGGTTCCAGTCTGTAACTCACTCTGGGGTATCTATTGTTTTATATATAAACCCACTGAATCCCTCAATTAGATTCCAATCCTCAGCAGATGAGTACATGTTGGTGCATAAGGCAAGCTTCCGGCCGGAATTTTGTCCTGGGAGGAATAGAAGTTGGGAGAAGTGGAGATCCTACACTATGAAACCAAGAGTAGCGAGCACTGGTAATAGTTTACCACAGGATGAAACGAAGCCCAAGTTGTCAGAAGGTGAAAGGCCTCAAGTGTTTCCACTGTAATGGAGTGGAACACGGAAAATGACTGTGCTGGTGATTTCAGAAGGACACTGGGAAAAGGCGTTGTCACTGCCATAAGGTGGAACACATAGAGACACAGTGCTGCCCATTAAAGAAAGGCATTGTGGGAAAAGGTGTGGGAAAAGAAGCGAAGCCAGTGACATTAGTGAAAGTAGTAAAGGAGACCACAAGAAGAGCCGAGGAGCTGCAGGAGAGTGCACAGCTCAGGCAGGGGCTGGGGATGGACTTAGTGCCTAATCTGTATAAAGCATTCACCCCTGTGGGTAAAGTTCACTCAGAAAGGTCAGGGGGAGGAGGGCAAGAAGTTATAATTTTGAGAGATACGGATCTAACCAGTCTGTAATAATAAGAGATATGTGAAAATGCTCTGTTTCTGATCTGTTACCTGAGAGAGCGTTAATTTGTGGGATGGATGGACAGACATATGAGACTGTTTCGCTGGAGTCTTGCATTACAGACTTTTAATTTAAAAATCATATATGTTACGGGTCAGAAGAATATAATCGCAGATGCATTATCGCGGATTTAACTGATGGAGTTTAAATGAGATTTGTCTTTATGTAATGTTTTGTGTGTAGGCATATGGGAAGTGAACTTATCTTAAAGTTATCTGTATGTTAGAAGGATGTGTTTTTAACAGTAGAGAAAAAATGAAGCCGTCTTTTCATTATGTTAGTTCATTTTTCTCTTAAGGGGGGGAGGTGTTATGAAGATGTGGGTATACTTTAACAGAGTTAAAAGCAGCAGAACTACCGAACACAGCACCAAGTGTTCTCACTAAGGCAACAATGTAACACTTGGTCGAACAATTTGATTAGCTCGTTGCCTGGAGACAAAAGCAAATTTGAATTCGGCCAATCGGTTTAAATTTTACCCCGAACAAATACCAAACTCCAATCCAGTTTGAATTGAATATATCGACAATCTTAAAAGCCAACGACACAATCTGATGCTTTGGGGGGTATAAGAAAGGGGAAAATTGAACAGTTGGGAGGAGAACTGCCAAGCCACAGCATGTAAACAGTCTGCATGAAACATAGCTCTCTTAAAAGGTACCTTTCCGATCAGTAACCTGTGACACCGAAATTCCTAAGAAGAAAAGAAGACACGGGAAGATCTAAATAGAAGAATCTACAGCTGCCTAGTTTTGAGATAAGAAGTGTTGTTTTGTAAATCTTATTTTGGAATTTTATCAGGCTAGTATAATAGAAGGGAAGGTAACAGATAGGTTAGAGGAAGGACTTACACATCGTCGTTCATTAATTATTCTCTGCTGTACTTTAAGAAATAAAGTTATTAATTTTTACTTTAAATAGTTCTTTAAATGTTTACAGATTACTGCACAGGATAAAACTTTTCTGTGTTGCTGGTTTTAAATTAAGCAGGAGGGTTTACCCCGTGTCATAACAATATAAACCCACTGAACGCCTCTATTATATTCCAGTCTGTAACTCCCTCCCGGGTATCTGTTTGTCTGTATATAAACCATCCTGAACCACTTGATTAGATTTCAGTCTGCAACTCACTCCCGGGTATCTGTTATTCTGTATATAAACCACCCCGAACTCCTCAATTAGATTCCAGTCTGTAACTCACTCCCAAGGAGCTGTTATTCTATATATAAACCACCCCGAACCCCTCGATTAGATTCCAGTTCATAACTCACTCCCGGGTATCTGTTATTCTGTATATCAACCACCCTGAACCCTTCGATTAGATTTTAGTCTGTTACTCCCTCCCGAGTATCTGTTATTCTGTATATAAACCACCCTGAACCTCTCGATTAGATTCCAGTCTGTAACTCCCTCATGGGTATCTGTTATTCTGTATATAAACCACCTTGAACCCCTCGATTCGATTTCAGTCTGCAACTCATTCCTGGGTATCTAATATTCTGTATACCAACCACCCTAAACCCGATTAGATTCTAGTCTGTAACTCACTCCCGGGTACCTGTCCTTCTATATATAAACCACCCTGAACCCCTCGATTAGATTTTAGCCTGTAACTCACTCCCAGTATCTGTTATTCTGTATATAAACCACCCTGAACCCCTTGATTAGATTCCAGTCTGTAACTCACTCCCGGGTATCTGTTATTCTGTATGTAAACCAGCCTGAACCCCTTGATTCAGTTCCAGTCTTTAACTTACACCCAGGTATCTGTTATTCTGGACATAAACCACCTTGAACCCCTCAATTAGATTCCAGTCTGTAACTCACTTCCAGGTATCTGTTATTCTGTATATAAATCACCCTGAAACCCTCGGGTTATTCCAGTCTGTAACTCAATCTCAGGTACCTGTTATTCTATATGTAAACCACACTGAACCCCTCGATTAAATTACAGTCTGTAACTCCCTCCCGAGTATCTGTTATTCTGTATATAAACCACCCTGAACCCCTCAATTAGATTCCAGTCTGTAACTCCCTCCCGGGTATCTGTTATTCTATATATAACCCACGCTGAGCCCCTCGATTAGATTCCAGTCTGAAATTCACTCCTGACTGCCTATTTTTGATATATAAGCTTAGGGATAGCAGGCACTTCTGCGTGAGCCAAGAGAACAGCGTCAAGAGTCTGCCATATTGCTGTGTGTCTGGCGATCCCTGCAGGTCAAACCAAGTAAAGCACAACAGATTTCCTCCCCTCAGTGACGTCAGTGACATAATGCGTTTATTATTGTGTCTAGTTACAGTGGGATTTGGACTCAAATCCACACAAGAAAACCGCCTCGGGCCCTGGATTACTGACGGGAAGCATTGCCAATAAGGCACGGCCTGTCGTCCTATAATCTCCGGGATTAAATTGCAGCCCGTAGCCCGTTATCCCTAATTATATAAATGCGCACCCCAAAGATTGTCATTTGATTCCAGCCAGTAAGTCTGTCCAGAATACTTATTATTCTATATATAAATTCCCTAAATCCCTCGGTTACATTACAGCTTCAATATGCATCCCAGTGTTTGTTACTATCTGTACAACTCACAAATCCCTTGATCAGATCACACGCTCACCACTGTCTCTGACATTTTATATATTCAATTCAATTCCCTACTGTGTGGGAACAGGCCCTTCGGCCCAACAAGTCCACACCGACCCTCCGAACAGTAACCCACCCAGACCTATCTCCCTCTGACTAATGCACCTAACACTATGGGCAATTTAAGCATGGCCAATTCACCCTGACCTACAAATCTGTGGGAGGAAACCCAAGCAGACACAGGGAGAGTGTGCAAACCACACAGGCAATCGCCCTGAGGCTAGAATTGAACCCAGGGCCCTGTTGCTGTGAGGCAGCGGTGCTAACCACTGGGCCAGCGTGCCACCCATTCAGGGACCTCCAGCCTACTCTGCCTTTATATATGACCATTGTTGATTTGTATACATTCAAACTGTCACATGGCTATGTACACTGAAATCGTCTGATTCTGCTGCCCCATCCCCCAGACAGACAGTTGCACAGTCACCCTCTCAGAGGAAACATTTCCCCTCACTTCTTTGGTAAAAGAGTGACACCATTTTTGTGAAACAGTGCCCGACGTTCTGGACTCACCCTGAAGAGTAAACATGCTTTCAAATTCCACCCAGGATCCCAGCTCCTTCATCAACAGAGGTGCTTTAGTTACAGAATGGAATCTAATTGAGGAGTTCAGGATGGTTTACATATAGAATAACAGATACCCATGAGGGAGTTACAGACTGGAATCTAATTGAGGAGTTCAGGATGGTTTACATACAGAATAACAGATACCCATGAGGGAGTTACAGACTGGAATCTAATCGAGGGGTTCAGGGTGATTTAGATACAGAATAACAGATACTGGGAGTGAGTTACAGACTGGAATCTAATCGAGGGGTTCAGGCTGGTTTATATACAGAATAACAGATACCCGGGAGGGAGTTACAGACTGGAATATAATCGAGGGGTTCAGGGTGATTTACATACAGAATAACAGATAGCCGGGAGGGCGTTACAGACTGGAATCTAATCGGGGGGTTCAGGGTGGTTTATATACAGAATAACAGATACCCGTGAGGGAGTTACAGACTGGAATCTAATCAAGGGGTTCAGGCTCGTTTATATACAGAATAACAGATACCCGGGAGGGAGTTACAGACTGGAATCTAATCGAGGGGTTCAGGGTGGTTTATATACAGAATAACAGATACCCGGGAGGGAGTTACAGACTGGAATCTAATCGAGGGGTTCAGGGTGGTTTAGGTACAGAATAACAGATTCCTGGGAGGGAGTTACAGACTGGAATCTAATCGAGGGGTTCAGGGTGGTTTACACACAGAATAACAGATACCCGGGAAGGAGTTACAGACTGGAATCTAATCGAGGGGTTCAGGGTGGTTTACATATAGAATAACAGATACCCGTGAGGGAGTTACAGACTGGAATCTAATCGAGGGGTTCAGGGTGGTTTACATACAGAATAACAGATACTCGGGAGGGAATTACAGACTGGAATCTAATCGAGGGGTTCAGGGTGGTTTACACACAGAATAACAGCTCTCCGGGATGAAGTTGCAGACTGGAATGTAATCGAGGGGTTCGGGGTGGTTTACACACAGAATAACAGATATCCGGGAGTGAGTTACAGACTGGAATCTAATCGAGGTGTTCAGGGTGGTTTGTATACAGAATAACAGATACCCGGCAGGGACTTACAGACTGGAATCTAATCGAGGGGTTCGGGGTGGTTTATGTCCAGAAAAACAGCTCTCCAGGAGGGAGTTACAGACTGGAATCTAATCGAGAGGTTCAGGGTGGTTTATATACAGAATAACATCTCCATCCTGGAGGGAGTTACAGACTGGAATCTAATCGAGGGGTTCGGGGTGGTTTACACACAGAATAACAGATATCCGGGAGTGAGTTACAGACTGGAATCTAATCGAGGGGTTCGGGGTGGTTTATATACAGAATAACAGATATCCGGCAGGGAGTTACAGACTGGAATCTAATCGAGGGGTTCAGGGTGGTTTATATACAGAATAACAGCTCCATCCAGGATGGAGTTACAGAATGGAATCTAATCGAGGGGTTCAAGGCGGATTATATACAGAATAACAGATACCCGGGAGGGAGTTACAGACTGGAACCTAATCGAGGGGTTCGTGGTAGTTTATATACAAAATAACAGATACCCGGGATGGAGTTACAGACTGGAATCTAATCGAGGGTTTCAGGGTGGTTTATATACAGAATAACAGATACCCGGGAGTGAGTTACAGACTGGAACCTAATCGAAGGGTTCAGGGTGGTTTATATATATAGAATAACAGATATCCGGGAGTGAGTTACAGACTGGAACCTAATCGAAGGGTTCAGAGTAGTTTATATATATAGAATAACAGATATCCGGGAGTGAGTTACAGACTGGAATCTAATTGATGGGTTCAGGGTGGTTTACACACAGAATAACAGATGCCTGAGAGTGTGTTACAGACTGGAATCGAATCGAGGGGGTCAGGGTGGTTTATATACAGAATAACAGATACCTGAGAGTGAGTTACAGACTGGAATTGAATCAAGGGGGTCAGGGTGGTTTATATACAGAATAACAGATACCTGAGAGTGAGTTACAGATTGGAATCGAATCGAGGGGGTCAGGGTGGTTTATATACAGAATAACAGATATCTTTAAGTAACAGCTGGAATCTATTTGAGGGGTTTGTGACGGGTTATGTATATAATAACACACCGCCAGGGGTCACTACAATCTAGATAGCTGGCACAGACTCAATGACTCAAAGAACCCATTTTAAACTCTCGCGCTTTGAAACAGACCTAGCCTGTCCCTTTCCTCACAAGACATCCTGCTCATTGCAGACAACTGGAATAGAATAGTATAGTATAGAACAGCAATTAATTGTCAGCCTGTGTTTCGACAAAACAAATACAGTGAAAAGTTTCAGAAGTCAGTACCAACTGATAAATCAAGATATTGAGATTCTCGTCAAGAGTAAAAAAGCATCATATATAAGATATGGGCAACTGGGTTCAAATGAATCTCTCAAAGAGTTTAAGCAGTGTCAGGAAATGGTCAAGAAGGAAATCAGGAAGGGAAAGAGGGAATGTGGCAGAGTTGGCCAGCAAAATTAAGGATAATCCAAAGAGATTCCTTAAGTACATTAAAAGCAAAAGGGCAACTAGAGAGTAAGTAGGCCCCCTTCAAGATCAACGAGGTCATCTTTGTGTTGAACCCTGGAAGATGGGAGGTTAAGTGAATATTTTGCTTCAGTTTTTCACTTTGTAGAAAGAAATGGAGGCTAGAGAGCGCAAGGAAGTAAATATTTATGTCTTGGAAACCGGTCACCTCACAGCCGGGGACGTGCTGCAAGTGTCATAAAGGTGGATCAATCTCCTGGGCCGGATCTAGCGGATCCCAGGACTTTGTGGGAATGTAGGGAGGAAACTGTGCAGAAATGTTTGCATCATCTCTGACTATGGGTGAGGTAGCTGTGAGGACTGGAGAACGGCGAATGTTATGCCTCTATTGACGAGGGGGTGTAAGGATGTGAGTCTGACTTCGGTGGTGGGGACATTGTTGGACGTGAGTCTCCAAGATAGGACGTACGTGTATTTGGGGACGCAAAAGGACGGTTAACGTGGTTTCGTGTGAGAGAAATCGTGTCTCACAAACCTGATTGTGTCTTTTTTTTGAGGAAGAAACGAGGCCGGTATCCTGGTAGCAAGTCACTCTTTAGCGACACGGGCAAAGCTTTTGACACAGTTCTAACTCCCTCAGAGGCAGTTCTCAGAGCGAGCAGAACCTCTGGTACTCCTGTCTCTATCTGTCAGCCAGGGCTCCCTGATTTGGGAGCTCCATACCATCCATCGTCCCAGCACGGAACCCAAACAGAGAACTCGGGCACTCCGATGACTACTGGACTCTCATCACAGCAACCACGGCGCCCCTCCCCCCCCTCTGAGACTGGGGGTGTAGGCCTGTCCTTTCTCTTGTCGTCTCTCCAGCACCGTTTCCGCACCAGGTCCTCTTCCTCCTCGTGATGATCGCCCCACGCCACCCGCCATCTTGTGCCCAGAGCATCCCAGACAAAATTCAATCTCTTTATCCGGCGTCAAGGCTGGTGATTCCCTCTGGGTCCATCTCAGACTCCGAGATTGCTTAGACACCAGACAGCCTTCCCGAGCACGGCCGGGTACGTTGTGCTCATGCCCTTCCCCCCCACCCCCGTTGCAGTATTCCGTGCGGTTCACTCAGGGCCGCCTCTCCCACGGGGCCTGAGTACCTGTCAACCACGCCTCTTACTCATGCCAATTCCATGGTTTCGGCACCAAACTTCACCACTCCACCCTTCCCCACAGTGAATGCCCCCTCTCTCTCCCCTCTCTCTCTCTCTCTCTCTCTCTCTCTCTCTCCGTATCTCTCTCTCTCTCTCTCGCTTGGAGGCATCTTGTGCCCAACATTGGCCTTCCTGATGTCATTACACCCTCGCCAACCGCCCGGGTCCAGGACGGTCAGATTAAACTTGGTACGGAGTCTTCTCCCCATTACCAACCCTGCCGGAGCTATCTCTGCGTGAGGGGTGGTCCAATAATCAAATAGAAACCGGGACAGTTTTGGTTTGAAGGGAAGCTGTAGGCCGGAAGTCTGCCTTCAAAGTTTGGAGCGCTCATTCTGACAGACCATTGGACAATGAATGGTATGGAGCTCTCCTTTTCTATCCCAACGCCCTTCAATTTGAGGAAATACTCAAATTCCTGGAAGGTAAATAGTATGTGTCCAACAATCCTGGGAATCCGTGCACAGGTAACCCACTGCTATCCGAAAGTAGAGTGTTCCTTTGAAACCTTTCATAAGCCGAAAAGCGAAGAAGCGTAAATTCATATGAGAAAAATTTCGCCATTTCTCGTAAAAGTGAAAAACCGCTTTGGATTTCTTTCAGTCAGTGAAAACAGGTACTAATGTAGGTCTTTCATAAAAGCAAACTTTCGAAAAGCAGGGGATAACTGTTTTGCAAAAGACGCGGGCAGATTCTGGACCGTCGACCCCATTGGTTGGCGAATTAACACCACGCACATCTGAAAACTTGATGAGAACGTAACCTGGGAGCTGCTGGCGGTAAGGTCTGTCCCTGTTGGCATTCTGGGACAGCTGGGTTAGCATCCAATCATGGCCGCCGGACGTTAAGCTCTCGGCAACATCATTTTGGGAAAACCCTTGGAGAGATTCTTTCTGCATCTGGCGGCCATCTTTACTCGGGGCAATCACTTTCCCGCTCCCCCGTGTGAAAACGCCGACCTCCGCGGTGCTCTGGTCTCACCGGGTCGAGAAATGTTTAAGTTCTGCTTGTGTTGGCCCTTTTGGTTTCCGCCATGACTACCGACTGTTTCAGTTTTGCCGGGGTGGTATGATTTTGTGTCCACAATTAGATACTGTCAGCGGTGACCGGACAGGTGTCAAGAAAGTTATTACAAACTCTACCAGTGGTTATACCACCACTGGCCATCGAATACCTCCAGTGGGGAAGCAGGCCTTTCGGCCTGACAGGACCGCATCAACCCTCTGAACAGTATACCACCCAGACCCATTCCCCTACCCTATATTTACCTCTGACTAATGCACCTAACAAGTATATCCCTGGACACTATGGGAAACATTCCCATGGCCAATCCTCCCTAACCTGCACATCCCTGGATACACTGGGATAATTTAGCATGGCCAATCCATCCTAACCTGCACATCCCTGAACACTGTGGGAAACTTTAGTATGACAAATCCACCCTAACCTGCACATCCCAGTGCACTGTGGGACAATTTAGTATGACCAATCCACCCTAACCTGCAACCTCTGGACACTATGGGAAAATTTAACATGACCAATACACCCTAACCTGCACATCACTGGGCACGATGGGCAATTTAGAATGGCCAATACACCCTAACCTGCATATCCCTGGGCACTATGGACAAATTAGCATGACCAATCCACCTAAACTTGCACATCTCTGGTCACTATGAGGAAATTTAGCATGGCCAATCCACCCTAACCTACACATCCCTGAATACTATGGGACAATTTAGTATGACCAATCTACCCTAACCTGCACATCCCTGGGCACGATGGTCAATTTAGCATGGCGAATCCACCATAACCTGCATATCCCTGGGCACTATGGACAATTTAGCATTTTCAATGCACTCTAACCTACACATCCCTGAATACTATGGGACAATTTAGCATGACCAATCCACTCTAACCTACACATCCCTGGACATGATGGGACGATTTAGCATTGCCAAACCACCACAACCTGCACATCCCTGAGAGTATGAGACAAGTTAGCATGACCAATCCACTCTAACCTACATATCACTGTGCATAATGGGACAATTTTGAATGGCCAATCCACCCAAACCTGCACTCCCCTGAACTCTATGGGGCAATTTAGCATGACCAATCCACCCAAACCTGCACATCCCTGAATACTATGGGACAATTTTGCATGACCAATCCATCCTAACCTGCACATCCCTGGGTACTATGGGACAATTTAGCATAGCCAATCCACCCTAACCTGCACATCTTTATATTGTGTGGATAAAACCACAGCACACCCACACACACAGTCGCCTGAGGCCAGAATTGACCCCAGGTCCTGGAGGCAGCAGTGCCAAACAGTGAGCCACCTTTCAGCCCCTTATCCCAAGTATATTATAATCCTTACCTTTCCCTTCCTGTCGTTCTCTCTGTCTCTCTGTGCCCCGTCTCTGCCTGAGCTCCCACTGTTTCTAACCCCTCCTCAGCGTAGATACTGCCCCGTTGCAGGTTCCAGGGTCACTGGCTTCGAAAAGTTAACTCTCCTTTTCTCTCTCTGCGCTCTCGCTGAGTTTCCCTGGTGATTTCTGTCTCCGTTTGCGATCTCTGGCAGAGCTGTGACGAGTCCATGGCTGGGCAGTGTGTGCTGTTCCAGTCTCCGCACTGTCGGAAGGGGGCGCAGAGGGGGTTCACCAGGACGTTGCCCCCTTCACCCCCCCACCGGGTTGCGGTGATGCAGCGATAAAGAGAGGCTGGATAAAGCGGTGAAGGCATACGGGAACGGAAGTGAGCCATTCGGCCCGACTCGTCTGCCTCGTCCACCCAACGCGACTAGTGGCTGACCGACCGCATTTGACCCACTGCGTCCCCCTTAAAACCAGACAGCACTGAGCATCAGAAATCGGCAGAAATTCACAAAGCTGAGGGTGGGTAGACTGATGGAAATCTGCAGAAGGTACGAAGTGCTGCAGGGGCGATGGACAGGAAGAAATGTTTCCCCTGAGCAGAGGGAGCAATAACCAAGGGGTCAGAGACTAAAGACGGAGGAGGTTTAAGGAATTCTTTTCTTTGTCCCCACCCAGACCAGAAACCCTCAGACTTGAAAGGCCGGGTCACATGCCGGGAAGCTGGATTGGAATCCACGGTGGCTCGCTGACCAGAATGGGCCGAATGGTAGCTGTGATACGCTACAGTTTCAGAGGGCATGCCCCCACAGATAGGAACCCTCCGAGAAGCTCAGACTTTGCCGAATAAAACGTGAGACTTCGAATCTGTGACCCCCGTGAGCCCTTGGCAAGGGTGAGCTCCTCGGAGGACGGTAGCCATGATGTGGAGGTGCTGATGACNGAATAAACTCGGACTTTTCTCTCTGGAGAGAAGGAGGAAGAGAGGAGATCTGATCGAGGTGTACAAGGTAATGAGAGGCATGGATAGAGTCAGTACCCAGAGACTTTTCCCCAGGGCAGGATTGACTGGTACTAGAAGTGGTGGACAAAGCTACACATCACACGACGCCGGGTTATCATCCAACTGGTTTATTTGGAAGCACGAGCTTTCAAAACGTTGCTCCTTTGCCAGGCCAGGTACATGATTTATCCCTCATAGTTGCCACCAAAGTAGATAGGGTTGTTAAGAAAGCACATGGGGTTTTGGCTTTCATTACCAGGGGGATCGAGTTTAAGAGCCGCGAGGTTTTGCTGCAGCTCTACAAGTCCCTGGTGAGACCACACTTGGAATATTGTGTCTGGTTCTGGTCGCCCAACTATAGGAAAGATACAGAGGCTTTGGAGAGGGTACTAAGAAGGTTTACCAGGATGCTGCCTGGACTGGAGGGCTTGCCTTATGAAGAGAGTTTGAATAAGCTCAGACTTTTCTCTCTGGAGAGAAAAGGAAGAGAGGAGACCTGATCGAAGTGTACAAGGTAATGAGAGGCATGGATAGAGTCAGTACCCAGAGACGTTTCCCCAGGGCAGGATTGACTGGTATGAGGGGTCATAGCTTTATGATATTAGGGGAAAGGTAGAGAGGGGACGTCAGAGGTAGGTTCTTTACGCAGAGAGTTGTGAATGTATGGAATGCGTTGCCAGCGGGGGTGGTGGAAGCAGAGTCATTGGGGACATTTAAGCGACTGCTGGACATGGACATGGAGAGCAGTGAGTTGAGGGGTGCGTAGGTTAAGTTACTATATTTTTTACGTTAGGATTAAATCTCGGCACAATATCGTGGGCCAAAGGGCCTGTTCTGTGCTGGACTTTGCGATGTTCTATGATACTTCAAGACGCCCAGGCCTCTCTGTGCATCCCACGAAGCAGGGGGAGGGGTAGGGGTTAGAGACCGTCGCACATTTCCTGCCGGAATGTGCCTTTGCCAAAGACCGTCTGGAGAAAGGTGCAGTGGGTTCATTCCCAAGCAGCTCCAGGACTCCGTGCTCTCCGGCCTGTGCACCCCCCCCCCCGGGATGCACGCTGAGACCAATGTCGACGGTGCCTGAATCTTGTCGGCCTTCCGGAGTTGACCGTGCCCGCATGTTGGCACATTCCAAAGTCCAGGAGCACGTGACGCGCTAAAGTTCAGGGCAGCTCCCGCCAAGGGGCAGTGGGGCTAGACCATCGTCTGAGGTCTTCCTGCCGAAGTTAAAGGGGGGGGCGGTCTGTTCAGTTATATTGGTGTCTCAAATGCATGTAGACCCAGGGAGGAGATAGTGAGGACTGCAGGTGCTGGAGATCCGAGTCCAGAGTGTGGTGCTGGAAAAGCACAGCCGGACAGGCAGCATCTGAGGAGCAGGAGAGGCGACGTTTCAGGCGATTTTTCCTGATGAAGGGTTTTTGCCTGAAACGTCGATTCTCCTGCTCCTCAGATGCTGCCTGTCCGGCCGTGCTTTTCCAGCACCACACTCAACCCCGTATGTAAATAGATTGACGTGTCATTGAATCCCTACAGTGTGGAAACAGGGCCCAATAGTCCACACTGAACCTCCAAAGAGTATCCCACCCAGACCCATTCCCCAACCCAATTGAGTACAGGAGTTGGGAGGTCATGTTGCGGCTGTACAGGACATTGGTGAGGCCACTGTTGGAATATTGCGTGCAATTCTGGTCTCCTTCCTATCGGAAAGATGTCGAAACTTGAAAGGGTTCAGAAAAGATTTACAAGGATGTTGTCAGGGTTTGAGGGTTTGAGCTACAGGGAGAGGCTGAACAGGCTGGGGCTGTTTTCCCTGGAGCGTCGGAGGCTGTGGGGTGACCTTATAGAGGTTTATAAAATCATGAGGGGCACAGAAAGGGTAAATAGACAACGTCTTTTCCCGGGGGTGGGGGAGTCCAGAACTAGAGGGCATAGGTTTAGGGTGAGAGGAGAAAGATATAAAAGAGACCTAAGGGGCAACGTTTTCATGCAGAGGGTGGTGCATGTATAGAATGAACTGCCAGAGGAAGTGGTGAAGGCTGATATAATTGCAACATTTAATAGACATCTGGATGGGTATATGAATAAGAAGGGTTTAGAAGGACATGGGTCAAGTGCTGGCAAATGGGACTAGATTGGGTTGGGATATCTGGTCGGCATGGACGAGTTGGACCGAAGGGTCTGTTTCTGTGCTGTATATCTCTCTGACTCTATTTACCCCTGACTAATCCACCCTAACCTGCACATCCCTGGACACGATGGGCAATTTAGCACGGCCAATCCACCCTAACCTGCATATCTTTGGACTGTGGGAGGAAACCGGAGCACCCGGAGGAAATCCATGCAGACATTGGGAGAATGTGTAAACTCCACACCGACAGTCGCCCGAGGCTGGAATCGAACCCATGTCCCTGGCACTGGGAAGCAGCAGTGGTCACCACTGAGCCACCATGCCACCCAAAGGTATGCATATCCTATAAAGTCCGTTCCTCAACCTCCAGCGCTCCAGTGAAAAAAATCCCAGCCTATTCTGCCTCTCCTTATAACGTGATCCCTCCAATCCCACTAACAACCCGGTAATTCATTTCCGAACCCTCTCCAGTTTCAAGGCTCTGTTACTTTCTGCGTTTATCAGTCAGTGCTGGAGCTGGGGATTAATAAATGCTGTGAATTGGCTATGTTCTGGGTTGTGTGTATGGCAGGGTTAATTCTATAACGAGGAGCTGCACATTGGGAAGAGTTCCATAACCTGATACTGTTGTTTTAATGTGGATGACTGACAGATCTGTGATGTTAGAGAGATAAGCGTTCTGCCTTCACTTGCCTCCTGTTTCGTTATTGGTGTTTCTCAGGCACTTTCAGTTCTCTCTCTCTCTCTCTCTCTCCCTCCCTGCTGTCTCTCTGTTCTGCCCTTGGCTTCACTAACCCAGTGTTGACGATCAGAATCCACTTCTAAACAGAAAGAGGGGTGGGTTTTGAAGTGAGTGAGGGGGTGACAAGTGCCAAGAGGGGAATGTGATGAAAATACTCCCTCCAGGCTCTCAACGCAAACCCCTCCCTTGTAATTCCCTTCGGAAGCCGAAAACGCTTTGTTGAAATTTCAAAAAAATGATGGTAGACGTGTCTTGATACACATACATAGTCAGAAGAGCAGTTCAGTTCGGCACAGTAGTATATGCAGAATCACAGTGTTTGACTCTATCCAACAAAACAAACTCAAGAAGTTTAAAAAAAACAAGGGCACTGCTGCCTCACAGCGCCAGGGACGGGGGGTTCGATTCCCCCCATTGGGAGACTGTCTGTGTGGAGTTTGCACATTCTCCCTGTGTCTGCGTGGGATATATAAATATAAATATAAACATATAAATAGAAAGCAGGAGACAACAGCTTCGCTTCACTTGGAGGTCGCCACTGATGATGTTACCGAGCCAGGGAATGAAACGTCTGGATATCAAACCGACAGCTCAGCGAGCAAACCTACACCCGAAACCTCAACCTGAGCTACAAACCTTCACAAACCTTGCAAAGAAAAGAGAAAACATGTGTGAGAGAGAGAGAGAGAACGTGAGAGAAACCTTGCATAAGGGTCTTTTCCCTAGAGTGGGGGAGTTTGAAACTGGGGGGGGGGCATACTGTTACGGTGAGAGAAGAAAGATTTGGAAAGATCATGAGGGACAACACTTTTACATAAGATTGACCTTCCTGAGGAAGTGGTGGATGTGGGGACAGTTACAACGTTTCACACACATTTGGATAAGGCCATGAATAGGAAATGTTTGGAAGGATATGGGCCAGGAGCAGGCAGTTGGGACTGGGTTAGTTTGGGATTGTGGTCAGCACGGACTGGTTAGGCCGAAGGGTCTGTTTCTGTGCGGTAGGACTCTCTGCCTCTCACAAGCTGGATAGTTCATTCCAGATTTATGGAGCTGTGTAAGAGGTTAGTTCGGCCACAGTTCGGATCGCGATACAGTTGGAAGGATGTATTTGCACTGGACGGAGCGATGCAGAAGCGATCCATCAGGATGTGGCCTGGGATGGAATGATTCAGTTATGAGCTGAGGCTGGATAAGGCTGGGACCATAAGACAATAAGACATAGGAGTGGAAATAAGGCCATTCGGCCCATCGAGTCCACTCCGCCATTCAAGCATGACTGATGGGCATTTCAACGTCACTTACCCGCGCTCTCCCCAGAGCCCATAATTCCTTGCGAGATCAAGAATTTATCAATCTCTGCCTTGAAGACATTTAATGTCCCAGGCTCCACTGTGCTCCGTGGCAATGAATTCCACAGACCCACCACTGTCTGGCTGAAGAAACGTCTCCTGATTTCTGTTCTAAATCAACGGCCTCTCATTCCAAGGCTGTGCCCACGGAACCAAGTATCCCCACTCGTTTCCCTCACAGGAGAGAAGGGACATCGGAACACAAGTGGGCCTTGAGCCTGTCGAGCGAACACATCGCTGAATTTGACCCACTCTGTCCCCAAGAACATGTACCCCACCGGTCATCAGGTATCTACAGAAATTCAGAAGGCCGAATAACATCTGCAAAATTATGAGGGTCAGGACAGACAAGAAGAAATGTTTCCCCTTAGCAGAGGGATCAATACTAAATTGGCCATACTAAATTGCCCGTAGTGTTAGGTAAGGGGTAAATGTAGGGGTATGGGTGGGTTTTGCTTCGGCGGGTCGGTGCAGACTTGTTGGGCCGAAGGGCCTGTTTCCACACTGTAATGTAATGTAATCTAATCTAATCTAATCTAATCTAATCTAATCAATAACCAAGGGGCCAGAGACTTAAGACCCAGGAAATAGATTGGGAAGGCCCAGTGGCTAGCACTGCTGCCTCACAGTGCCAGGGACCTGGGTTCGATTCCAGTCTTGGGGGTGACTGCCCGTGTAGAGTTTGCACGTTCTCCTCATGTCCGCGTGGGTTTCCTCTGGGTGCTCTGACTCCCCCCTCCCCCAATCCTGCTTTTCGTCATTAATATTAGTGATTCCGATGTGAACACAGGAGGTATAGTTAGTATGTTTGCAGATGACACCAAAACTGGAGGTGTATTGGACAGCGAAGAGGGTTACCTCAGATTACAACAGGATCTGGACCAGATGGGCCAATGGGCTGAGAAGTGGCAGATGGAGTTTAATTCAGATAAATGCGAGGTGCTGCATTTTGGGAAAGCAAATCTTAGCAGGACTTATACACTTAATTTCTGGTCTCCTTCCTATCGGAAAGATGTTGTGAAACTTGAAAGGGTTCAGAAAAGATTTACAAGGATGTTGCCAGGGTTGGAGGATCTGAGCTACAGGGAGAGGCTGAACAGGCTGGGGCTGTTTACCCTGGAGCGTCAGAGGCAGAGGGGTGACTTTATAGAAGTTTACAAAATTATGAGAGGCATGAATAGGGTAAATAGACAACGTCTTTTTCCTGGGGTCGGGGAGTCCAGAACTAGAGGGTATAGGTTTAGGGTGAGAGGGGCAGGATATAAAAGAGACCTAAGGGGCAACCTTTTCACCCAGAGGGTGGTACGTGTGTGGAATGAGCTGCCAGAGGATGTGGTGGAGGCTGGTACAATTGCAACATTTAAAAGGCATTTGGATGGGTATATGAATAGGAAGGGTTTGGAGGGATATGAGCCAAGTGCTGTCAAATGGAACTAGATTAATTTAGGCTATCTGGTCGGCATGGACGAGTTAGACCTAAGGGTCTGTATCCATGCTGTACATCTCTACTACTCTATGTGCAGGTTAGGTGGATTGGCTCTGCCAAATTGTCCATAGCGTCCAGAGATGTGTGGGCTCGGTGGATTAACAATTGGAAATGCAGGGTTACAGGGATAGGGTAGGTGGGTCGCTCTTTGGAGAGTCAGAGGGGTCGCATAGGGCTGCTTTCACACTGTACTAATACTAATCAGCTATACAACAGAACACACTTTCTCTATCATCAACTGAGCCACACCAGCCATCTTGGAGCCCGGGGTATAGTCTAACCAGAGTTTTATTTAACCTATCTAACCTGACCACTTTTCAATTACCACTCCCCGGAATGAGAACAGACATTTTTTGAGTTTTTAAAAATTATTTGTTTGTCTTTCCCATTGTGGTTCACCAACCCAGCGCTCCTTATTCTGTCAGCTCCTCCCTTTCGGAAAGAAATCCACGCTCTCCCCCTTTGCTCTGATGTGGCTCGTGCTCAGTTCCTTGCGATCGGTCAATGGCACTCTGCGACCCAGCTCGTGAGGCATGCGGGAGGAGGTTCCAACCTTGGTTTGACCAGGTTCCTAAATCCCCCCACGCAGAGGAAGGAGCGAGGTCGAGCTGAAGATCCCGCATTCACCCCCCCCCCGCCCATGGCAGTGCCAATGGGCCGTTAACCGCGCCCAGAGCAATGGCACTGACAGACCTGTGGGTACCGGTTACCCAGAATGGTCGCTCGCACTGCGGGAAGGGGTGGGCTATTTGTAACGCAGCTCTGGGTGAGTCCAACGAGTAACTGCGGAATGCCAAGCTCATCTCAGTGACGGCGACCGAGACAGATCTGTCAGCCATTGCTGTCAAATCCCGGCTGGGCCGTTCACACGCAATCCTTTGCTAATGCGGCCTACACGTGACTCCAAACCCGCAGCAATGTGACTGCCTCTTAAAACAGCCACCCGCACGTCTAGGGGATAGGCTTTTTAAAGGGGGTCCCTGATTTTTAAGACCGTGAGACAGAGGAGCAGAAATTCGGCCATTCAGCCTGTCGAACTGCTCCACCATCCAATCATGGCTGATACAGTTTCTCAACTCCCCCCTCTCCCGCTTTCTCCCCATGACGCTTGATACTTAAGAACCTATCCATCTCAGTCTTAAATATACTCAACGACCAGGCCTCCCCAGCCTCCTGTGGCAGTGAATCCCACAGATTCACCACTCTCTGGCTGCAAAAGTTTCTCCTTATCTCCATTCTAAAAGGTCTTCTCTTTACTCTAGGGCGTTGCACTTGGATCCCAGACTCTCCGAACAATGGAACCATCTTCCCAACATTCGGTACTCTGTAAGTTTCAATCACACCACCCCTCATCCTTCTAATCTCCATTGAGTATAGATCCAGAGTCCTCAAACAATCCCCATATTCATGACCGTCCGACATATGAAAGCACAAAAGGGAGGGTAATTCCTAACACCTGACCTACAAATATCTTACGACTGGCTGCTTTACGCTGCCTGAAGTTGCTTTACGATTTTGTGTAACAAGTCGACTTGTCCAGAATATAACCCATTCGCAGCACTGGGGGGATTGCAGGCTGTGGTAGTTCTATTCCTGGGCCTGGAGATCTGAGTTCACATCCAGGCGTGCCCAACGACAGACCGACTGAAAACTCGATTTAGGGTTTATTGTCCTGCACACTCAAGTACAGCTGTACAGTGAAAAATGCACAATTTCACCATTCCCAACGCCATCTTGTGCACAGCGGTACCGAGGGACAGATTCTTAGGTACCAAAGTCAGAAAGAAAAGAAATAATTTGGAAGCCTTATTTGAAAGATAAGGAAAGCAACTTAAAAGTGAAACATTTCGATTCTTTCCAAAGCAATGGGCTCGCACTCACCCACGCTGGGTTACCCTCACGGGCACTCACTCTCCATGGAATTGGACTCGCTCTCACCTGGGCTGGGCACACTTTCACCCACATTAGGCATACTTTCGCCTGGGCTGGGCACGCATTCACCCACGCTAGGCACACCTTCGCCCTGGCTGAGTGTCCTTTCACTCAGCTGGGCCGAGTCCCAGCCAGGTTCGCCAGTTGCTATGGCACTGACAGCCATCTTGGTGACCACTGGGCCACAATCACTGCCACACCCCTTCACCACCTCTGCCTCCTAGATCAAGCTCTCTGAAGAAAGAAGTAAAAAGAAAAATAAAAAATCTTTAAAAAGGAGTGAAAGAAAGAAGAAAGAAAAAGCAATGAGACCGGTACGAGACCTGGGCTCAGAAATCTGGACACTGCCTGCTCTGTCGGCGGCCATCTTGGAGTGGGCAAGTGCCCACTCAATCCCCTGAAAGAATTTGTTGTTTGGAAAGCGTCCAGCTCTTAAAAGCTCCTGCAAAAATCTTTCTTCACGCGTGACAATTGGGTGAACTGCGGGGAGATTTATTTTCCCTGGTGTTTGCGTCGGAGAGGAAGGGGTGCTCTGAATCTGGGCAGACCCACAGTATTCTGAAAGGTATCTCTTGAACGTTCTGGGGACAATGTGTTAAGCATTCAGCCACGCTCCCAGTGAGTTGTGAAATTCTTTAAGCTTTGCGCGAGTTTTATCTTGACTGTTATCATTCCATCGTATAGTTTATAAGAACATCAAAACTCAATGGCTTTAAGATACTGGCAGTTGTGATGAAAGACATGCTCTGATATTCTGACAACTTTCCATTACCGAGAGGCACTGAACAGTTTCTGCAGGTCTGGTGTTGATTTTGTTTAAACTTTCGTTCAGACCATGGGTGTAGTTTGTAACCGTGCGTGTACTGGGTCAGCCAGAATAATCGAAAAGAGAAACAGACTTAAATTCTTCAAAAAACAAACAAGGGAGAGAGAAAACAGGCAGTTTTAGAGCAGTCAGCCTGACTTCAGTAGTGGGTCAAAATGTGGATTGGAAAAGATTTAACAACAGGGCACTTAAACGTCAGTTGTGAGGCAGGGTCACTGGACCTGAAAGGTTAGCTCTGATTTCTCTTCACGGACACTGCCAGACCTACTGAGTTTTGTCAGGCATGATCTCCCACTCACAAAGCCATGCTGATGACTCCTAATCAAACCTTGTATTTCTAAATGCATTATATATCTTGCCCCTCAGAATTTTCTCAAGTACCTCACCCATCGCAGATGTTAAACGTACAGTTCCTAGGTTTCCCTTTGCAGCGCCTTCTTGAATAAGGGCGCAACATTCGCTACCCTCCAGTCTTCCGGGCCCTCACCCGTGGCTAATGACGACGCAGAAATATCAGCAATTTCTTCTCTAGCTTCTTTGTAGTGTTCTTGGATATATCTGGTCAGATTTAATCACCTTTGTACATTCTAATATGTCCAACACCTCCTTCACTGTGACATGGACTGTCCCCCAAGATATCACCACTAGCTTCTCAAGTCTTCATGTCTTTCTCCATGGTAAACACCGAGGAGAAATGTTCATTGACCACCTCATCCACCTCCTGTGTTTCTACAAAGGTCCACTTTGGTCCTTGAGGGGTCCCATCTCTCTCGAGTTTTTAGATCAGATTTTAGATTACATTACAGCGTGGAAACAGGCCCTTCGGCCCAACAACTCCACACCGACCCGCCAAAGCGCAACCCACCCATGCCCCTACATTTACGCCTTACCTAACACTACAGGCAATTTAGCATGGCCAATTCACCTGACCTGCACATCTTTGGAGTGTGGGAGGAAACCGGAGCACCCGGAGGAAACCCACGCAGACACGGGGAGAACGTGCAAACTCCACACAGTCAGTCGCCTGAGGCGGGAATTGAACCCGGGTCTCTGGTGCTGTGAGGCAGCAGTGCTAACCACTGTGCCACCATGCCGCCCTTTAACATGGGCGGCACGGTAGCACAGTGGTTAGCACTGCTGCCTCACAGCGCCAGGGAACCGGGTTCATTTCCCACCTCAGGCGACTGCCTGTATGACTGCCTGCACATTCTCCCCCGTGTCTGCGTGGGTTTCCTCCGGGTGCTCCGGTTTCCTCCCACACTCCAAAGATGTGCAGGTCAGGGTGAATTGGCCGTGCTGAGTTGTCCCGTAGTGTTGGGTGTAGGGGAATGGGTCTGGGTGGGTTGCTCTTCGGAGGGTCGGTGTGGACTTGTTGGGCCGAAGGGCCTGTTTCCACGCTGTAAGTAATCTAATCATACTTAACGAACCTCTCTGGATTCCCCATAATCTTTCCCCAAAGCTATCTTGTGCCCTGCTTTTCACGCTCCTGATTTCCTTCCTCAGTCACCTCCTGTATTCCCTGTATATCTCCAGGGATACGCTTGATCCCAGCTGCCTGGACCTGAGTCACGCCTCCTTCTTTTCTCTGGTCAAAGCCTCACTATCTCTTGTCACCTGGGGAACCCAGTTCCTGCCAATCCTTGCTCTTTACCCTCACAAGAACACGGTTCTTTCAAAATCAGTGGCAGGATCAGCGATAGAATCAGCGTGGGTTTACAAAAGGGAATTCATGCTTGACAAATCTACTGGGGAAGTTTTGAAAATGTCAGTAGTAGAATTGATAAGCAGGGTGTGGTTTACTTGGAAGGTTCGGATAAGGACCGACCAACGAGATTAACAAATAAAACAGAAGCAGCTGAGATCTAGGGTAGTGTATCCATATCGATAGACAGCTGGCAATGTTCTCTTTTTAACACATTCACAAGCTAAGGGTGTTGCTGGCTAGGCCAACAGTTATTGCCCTGTGAGTTAAGGGTCAACCACTTGGGTAGTGCCGTAGAACAGAGGGACCTAGGGGTTCAGGTACATAATTCTTTGCAGCGTGCGTCGGGGTAGACGGGATGGTTAAGAAGGAGTTTACATGCTTGCCTTCATTGCTCAGACCTTTGAGTACAGGGATTGGGATGTCACATTGAGGTTGTACACCTTTACCCCTTACCTATTGCACTTCCAGCTGCCTTCTCTCCAGCCCCCCCCCCCCCTCCCATTTATCTCTCCACACCGGAGGCTCCCAGCTTCAATCCTGATGAAGGGCTTTTGCCCGAATCGTCGATTTTCCTGCTGTTCGGCTGCTGCCTGACCTGCTGTGCTTTTCCAGCACCACTCTGACATGGCCACTGAAGATGTTACCTAGTATGGTGACAAAACATCTGACAATGAACCTTTCAGCTCAGTGAACAAACCTACATCCATATCCATCTGGAATACTGTGTCCAGTTCTGATCTCCTTGATACAGGAAGAATATTATGATGCTGGAGAGAGCTCAGGAGAGATTTACCTGGATGTTGCAGGGTATGGAAGGTTAGGGTTGTGGGGAGAGGGGTTTCTTTTCACTGGAGCGTAGGAGGTTGAGGGGTGACCTTATCGAGGTTTATAAAGTTGTGAGGGGTTCAGATAAGGCGAATGGCAGATGTCTTTTCTTGAGGGAGGGGGATTTGAAGACTAGGTGGCAAGGCGGCAAGGTGCCATCGAGTCACAGAGACCTACAGCTTGAAGACAGCCTTTGGCCCACACTAGTCCATGCTGACCAAAATACCAACCCAAGTTAATCCCATTTCCCTGCACTTGACCCCACACCCTTCTAACCCTTTCCTATCCATGTCTTCATCCAAATGCCTTTTAAATGTTGTTAATATTTGCCTCAACCCCACAATTTATTCCATATGTGCACCACCCTCTGTGTAAAATAGTTACCCCTCAGGTTCCCTTTTATTCTTTCCCCTCTAACCTTAAACTCATCCTCGATTCCCCAACCCTGGGAAAAAGACTGAGTGCATTCACCCTCTCCATGCCTCTCGTGTTCTTACACACTTCTATATCTCCCTCTCGGTGCTCAAGATAAATGTCCTAGCTTATCCAACCTCTCCCGATAACTTGAGTCCAGGCAACATCCTTGCAAATTCCTTCTGCGCTCTTTCCAGTTTAATAACATCCTTCCTGTAGCAAGGTGACCAAACCTGAACGCGATACTCCAAGTGCGGCCTCACCAACGTCCGGTCTAACTGCAGCATAACTTCCCAACTTCTATACTCAGTGCCCTGAAGGCCTAAAGCCTTCTTCACTGCCCTGTCTACTTGTGACACCACTTTCAGAGAACTGAGAACCTGAACTGTTCCACTACACTCCCTCAGGCCCTACCATTCACCAGGCCCTACCTTGATTCGGCTTTCCAAACTTGCAAGACCTCACACCTATCTACATTAAACCCCACTCGCCATTTCCAGGCCCACTTCCCCAGCTGACCAAGGTTCTGCTGCAATTTCTGAGAACCTTCCTCACTGTCCACGATACCGTCTATTCGAGTGACATCTGCAAACTTTATAATCAAGTCTCATACATTCTCATCCAAATCGTTGATACAGATAAGAATGGGCCGAGATGAGAGGAGAAAGATTGAAGAAAGATCATTGAGTACAGGAGTTGGGAGGTCATGTTGCGGCTGTACAGGACACTGGTTAGGCCACTGTTGGGATATCGCGTGCAATTCTGGTCTCCTTCCTATCGGAATGATGTTGTGAAACTTGAAAGGGTTCAGAAAAGATTTACAAGGATGTTGCCAGGGTTGGGGGGTTTGAGCTACAGGGAGAGGCTGAACAGGCTGGGGCTGTTTTCCCTGGAGCGTCGGAGGCTGAGGGGTGACCTTATAG
>NC_057756.1:5034326-5039733 GCF_004010195.1 Chiloscyllium plagiosum | reverse complement strand
CAGGCAGCTGGGATTAGTTTAGTTTGGGATTGTGGTCAGCACGAACTGTTTGGGCCGAAGGGTCTGTTTCTGTGCTGGATGGCTCTCTGACACTGCGGGTCTGGAGTTACATCTCGGCCCAGTCAGGTATGGATGGTAGTTTCCCTCCTGAAAGGACATTCAGGGGTTTCTCCTCAACAATGAGGATTCTGGGTAATCCAAGATGGAGGATGGGAAAAAAAATTGTGACTGGAAGAGTTGCTCCTTTTTGAGGTATTGGAGACAATTTGCTCAAATTCCAGGAGCAGCAGTAACTGTCCTAAGTGATGGAGGCTGGTACAAATACAATTGACTGGTGGTCATCATTCATCATTATGGGGTTTAATGTGGAAAAGTGTGAGGTGATTCACTTTGGAAGGAGCAACAGGAATATAGAGTACAGGGCTAATGGTAAAATTCTTGGAGCGTCGATAAACAGAGAGATCTCGGTGTCCAGGTATATAGATCCCTGATTGTTGCCACCCAAGTCGATTGAGTTGTTAAGAAGGCATATGATGTGCTAGCTTTTATTAGTAGAGGAATTGAGTTTTAGAACCATGAGGTCATGCTGCAGCTGTACAAAATTCTGGTGCGGCCAGACTGGTGTATTGCCTGCAATTCTGGTCACCACATTCTAGGAAGGATGCGGAAGCTTTGGAAAGGGTTCAGAGGAGATTTACTAGGATGTTGCCTGGTATGGAGAGAAGGTTGGATGAGGAAAGGCTGAGTGACTGGAGGCTGTTTTTGTTATAGCGAAGAAGGTTGAGAGGCGACTTAATTGAGGTATATAAGATAATCAGAGAGTTAGATAGGGTGGACAGTGAGAGCCTTTTTCCTCGGATGGTGATGGCCAGCACGAGGGGACATAGCTTTAAATTGAGGGGTGATAGATACAGGACAGATGTCAGAGGTAGTTTCTTTACTCAGGTTAGTAGGGGCAAGGAACACCCTGCCTGCAACAGGAGAAGACTCACCAACTTTAAGGGCATTTAAATGGTAATTGGATAGACATATGGATGAAAATGGAATAATGTAGGTTAGATGGGCCTCAGATTGGTTCCACAGGTCGGCCGAAGGGCCTGTAACTGCTCTGGGATGTTCTATGTTTGATGTTCTAACACATAATTCCAGATTTGTACTGAATTCAAATACCAGCATCTGCTGTGGTGGGATTCAAACCCAGGCCTTTGGGAGATTACCTTGTCGCTGGGTTAACATCCGAGCAGTAATACCATGAGGGCTGATGTCTCCCCATTAAGTAGGTTAGCAGGCAGGAAACAGAGATACGGAATAAATGAGTCTTTTACTGAGTGGCAGATGATGACGGGGTTGAGTACCACGGGGATGAGTACCAGCCAATCACAATACACATTAACAACTTCGGTGAGGGAGCTATCTCTAAGCCTGGGTTGCAGGGTAAGTGTCAGGAGGATGCAATGATGTTTCCATCTGATTCAGACGCCTTGAGTGAGTGGGCAAATACAAGGCGAAGGGGGTAAAACGTCTGGATTCTGCGCAGGTGCTTGCCAGAAACAATTCCTGAAAGCCGGTGTGAAAAAAATCCCCTTGGAGTTTCCCACACGGTTCCGATCCGGGGGGGGGGGGGAAGGTGCAGCCTGTATTTGTTGGCCAGTGAAGGAGCCAGGAATGTCCGACTTCCGGTCATGAACTGTTGCCAATCCCACATCGGCAGACCTACCCAGCTGAACGGAAAAAGGGAGTGTTTACACCGAAAAGGTTGAGAAGCAGAGTGGGTTCGATCTCGTCTGCGTGGAAGTAGCGTGGATGGGTTTTGGGACACGTTTCCTTTCCGAGCGTGTTTGTGAGCGGCTGTGGTCGGCTCAAATCCCATTCTCCTCCAATTTCTCCCCCCAACCCCCCCCCCCACCACCAAAAAACGAACGGTGCCAGTACTTTGCATTTTCGTAGCGCCTACCCAGCCGTGGGGCCCAGCCCCGACACAGCCGCCGGGGAAGTCCCTTCCAAGTGCCGTCAGAGCCGAGGCACGGCCAGTGCACAGCAAGATCCCGCTGGCTGCCACAATTGCCCGAGGTCCTCCTCATTGAAGGGAAGAGAGAGAGAGAGAGAGAGAGGGCAGAGAAAAAAAAATAAGATTTCAAGTTTCGCTTAAAGTTAAGTCTGTTTCTCTCTTCACAGGTGCTGCCAGACCCCCAGAGTTTCTCCAGCACCTTTGGTTCTTGTTTCCGATATCCAGCACCCGTGCTAATTTTGGTTTTGGTTGAGTCCAGTTAAAGGCACACAATTACCAGGCGATGATCATCTCCAACAAGGAACAGCCGAACCACCATCCCTTGACATAATCATCACTGAATTCCCCCCCAACGAACAACACCCTGTGGGTCACCATTGACCAGAAACTCAGATGGGCTCACATTGTGCATACTGTGACAACAAGGGTAGGTCAGAGGCTGGGAATCCTGCAGCAAGTAACTCACCTCCTGACTCATAGGTTCCCTACAGTGTGGAAACAGGCCCTTTGGCCCAACATGTCCACACCGACCCTCCGAACAGTATCTCACCCAGGTCTATTCTTCTACATTTCCCCCTGACTAATCCACCCTAACCTACACATCCCTGAACACTATGCGATAAGTTAGCATGGCCAATCCACCCTAACCTGCACATCCCTGGGCACAATGGGACAATTTAGCATGGCCAATCCACCCTAACCTGCACATCCCTGGACACTCTGGGACAATTTAGCACGGCCAATCCATCCTAACCTACACATCCCTGGGCACTATGGGACAATTTAGCATGGCCAATCCACCCTAACCTGCACATCCCTGGGCACTATGGGACAATTTAGCACGGCCAATCCACCCTAACGTACACATCTTTGGATTGTGGGAGGAAACCGGAGCACCTGGAAGAAACCCACACAGACACGGGGAGAATGTGCAAACTCCACACAGACAGTCGCCCAAGACTGGAATCGAACCCAGGATCCTGGCGCTGTGAGGCAGCAGTGCTAACCCACTGAGCCACTGTCCACCATTGACAAGGCATAAGTCAGGAGTGACTCCCCCATTTGCCCCTGGATGGGGGCAGCTCCAACAACACTCAAGTAGCTCGACACCATCCCGGGACAAAGCAGCCCCCGCTTGATTGGCACCACACCCACAAACACCCACTCCCTCCCACTCCGACGCTCAGTAGCAGCAAGTTGTCCCATCTCCAAAGATGGGAAATTCACCAAAGATCCTCAGATGACACCTTCCAAACCCATGGCCACCTCCATTTAGAAGGACGAGGGGCAGCAGATACATGGGAACACTACCCCCTGCAAGTTCCCCTCTGAGCCCCTCGCCATCCCGACTTGGAAACCTATCGCTGTTCCTTCAGTGTCACTGGGTCAGAATCCTGGAATTCTCTCCCTAATGGCCATTGGGGTCTGATTGCAGCGGTTCAAGAAGGCAGCTCACCCCACCTTGTCACCCTAAAAGACAGCATAATGTTTCTGCAGTACTCAAGGGCTGCCCTATATTTCTCTCTCTTTCTCTCTCTCTTTCTTTCTCTCTCTCTCTCTCTCTCTCTCTCTCTCTCCTGCACTGTCCTCACCATGTGCTTCCTTTGTCTGTTTATCACCCTTTTAAAACTGGTGTTGTTTTGACTTGTTTTATCCAACTTTCCAAAACAATGCAACAGCATATAAAACAGTAATTGCTGCTCCTGGAATTCGAGGAAATCACCTCCACCACCTAAAATACCTCAAAAAAAGGAGCAGCTCTTACAGGCAGACATTTTTCCCCTCCTCCAGGTAGATAGGATAGTGAAGAAGGCGTTTGGTATGCTTTCCTTTATTGGTCAGAGTATTGAGTACAGGAGTTGGGAGGTCATGCTGCAGCTGTACAGGACATTGGTTAGGCCACTGTTGGAATATCGCGTGCAATTCTGGTCTCCCTCCTATCGGAAAGATGTTGTGAAACTTGAAAGGGTTCAGAAAAGATTTACAAGGATGTTGCCAGGGTTGGAGGATTTGAGCTACAGGGAGAGGCTGAACAGGCTGGGGCTGTTTTCCCTGGAGTGCCGGAGGCTGAGGGGTGACATTATATAGAGGTTTACAAAATCATGAGGGTCATGGATAGGGTAAATAGACAAGGTCTTTTCCCTGGGGTCGGGGAGTCCAGAGATAGAGGGCATAGGTTTAGGGTGAGAGGAGAAAGATATAAAAGAGACCTCAGGGGCAACCTTTTCACGCAGAGGGTGGTACGTGTATGGAATGCGCTGCCAGAGGATGTGGTGGAGGCTGGTACAATTGCAACATTTAAGAGGGATTTGGATGGGTATGTGAATGGGAAGGGTTTGGAGGGATATGGGCCAGGCGTTGGTGGGTGGGACTAGATTGGGTTGGGATATCTGGTCGGCATGGACGGGTTGGACCGAAGGGTCTGTTTCCATGCTGTACATCTCTATGACTCTATATTTCATTTTCCAGCCTCCAGTCTCAGTCTGAACTGCTTCAGCTCCTGAATCTCAAAGTCAAACTGGCTATCAGAGAATCCCACAGAGTGGAAACCGGACATTTGGCCCATCGGGTCCATGCTGACCTCTGCAGGGCATCCCACTCAGACCCACCATTCCCCCATCCCATCCCTGTCACCCTGCATCTTCAATGGCCAATCCACCCTAAACTGCACATCACTGGGCACTATGGGACAATTTAGCATGGCCAATCCACCCTACCCTGTACATCCCTGGGCACTATGGGACAATTTAGCATGGCCAATCCACCCTAACCTGCACATCCCTGGGCACTATGGGACAATTTAGCACGGCCAATCCACCCTAACCTGCACATCCCTGGACACTATGGGACAATTAAGCATGGCCAATCCACCCTAACCTCCACATCCTTGGGCACTACAGGACAATTTAGCATGGCCAATCCACCCTAACCTATACATCCCTGGGCACTATGGGACAATTTAGAATGGCCAATCCACCCTAACCTGCACAACCCTGAACACTATGGGACAATTTAGCACGGCCAATCCACCCTAACCTGCACAACCCTGAACTCTATGGGGCACTTTTGTATGTCCAATCCACCCTAACCTGCACATCTTTGGACTCTGGGAGGAAACTGGAGCACCCAGAGGAAATCCACACAGACACGGGGAGAATATGTAAACTCCACACAGGCCTGGCACTGTGATGTAGCAGTGCGAACACACTCAGCCCCCATGCCACCCACTGTACTCACCCACCGCACCCCTGAAAACTCCATGGAATAATGTCCAGGACCAAAAGGGTTAGGGCCGGAGAATGAGTTCCATAGACGCGTCCCTGGATTCCCAGAGATTTCAATATTATTCAGTCTTGAGTTGTAAGATGGTTGTTAGCTTTTATTGGGTAGCTGGATGGT
>NC_057756.1:5032393-5033826 GCF_004010195.1 Chiloscyllium plagiosum | reverse complement strand
TCAGATGACTGGCCATTAGGATGGCGTCTCTAATTACTGTTTCAGTGTCCACTGGGACCCCCAAGAGTCCAGAAGCAGTGACAGATTTCTGGTGTCATTCATGCCCCACGTGGGTGAGCTCAAAGGTACCAGAGTGATGCCCACACAGCATGAGGGGGGGGACACTAATGGATAGGAGGTGGGCATCGCTGGCAAAGCCTTACTGCTCACCCCTGATGGAACTCCTGAACTCTAAACCTGGCCCGCTGTCACTCGGTTTCGAGGGCGGAAAGGTCACCAAAGGGGAAAGGGAAGGTGGGGACTGAGGATTTGCTTCCTTGGAGTTGGTGACCCTACCCTTCCCGCTTACCTGGGGAAGAAATCAGAGACTGACTTCCTTCCCTCCACGGGATATCCTGTGGACTGAATGGCAACTTTCAACATTGACTGACTCCCTATTCACCTTTATATCAACTGAAGCTGCCATAGTGAAGTCTTAGCCCCTGCCCCGAGAGCAGTTGGCCTCTGGATGACTAAGCAAGTGACGTTCCTGTTATCCGACCCACCACCTACATGCTCCTTCTGATCAGGAATGCTCCCGATGAAGGGCTCGTGCCCGAAACGTCGACTCGCCTGCTCCGTGGATGCTGCCTGACCTGCTGCGCTTTCCTAGCGCCACACTTTTTGATTCTGATCTCTAGCATCTGCAGCCCTCACTTTCCCCGAAGCTCTCCTTCTGTGTGGCTCAGTGGGTTAGCACTGCAGCCTCACGCCGCCGGGGACCCGAGTTCGATTCCCACCCCAAGAGATGACCGCCGGTGTGGAGTTTGCGCGTTCCCTCCAGCCTCTCCTTCCCATATCTGCGCGGGTTTGTCCCAGATTCCTCCCACTGTCCAAAGATGCGCGGGCTAGAGGGTCAGGGTGGGTCCGGGTATGATGCTCTGTGGATTAAATGGGTTGATAGTTTGCTGAAAATGTGTTGCTGGAAAAGTGCAGCAGGTCAGGCAGCATCCAAGGAGCTGGAGAATCGACGTTTCGGGCATAAGGCCTTCTTCAGGAATGAGGAAAGTGTGTCCAGCAGGCTAAGATAAAAGGTAGGGAGGAGGGACTTGGAGGAGGGGCGTTGGAAATGCGATAAGTGGAGGGAGGTCAAGGTGAGGGTGATAGGCCGGAGTGGGGTGGGGGCGGAGAGGTCAGGAAGAAGATTGCAGGTGGTGGGTCCAAACGGACCACCTCCAAACAGACCCCACCACCAGGGATATATTTCCCTCCCCTCCCCACCCCTACCAGCGTTCCGAAAAGACCACTCCCTCCGTGACTCCCTAGTCAGGTCCACACCCCCCACCAACCCAACCGCCACTCCCGGCACCTTCCCCTGCAACCGCAAGAAATGCAAAACTTGCGCCCACACCTCCCCCCTCACTTCCCTCCAAGGCCCCAAGGGATACCTCCAT
>NC_057756.1:5030542-5031675 GCF_004010195.1 Chiloscyllium plagiosum | reverse complement strand
GACAGGTCATGAGGATGGTGCTGAGCTGGGAGTTTGGAACAAGGGTGAGGTGGGGGAAGGGGAAATGAGGAAGCTGTTGAAGTCCACATTGATGCCCTGGGGTTGAAGGGTTCCGAGGCGGAAGATGAGGCGTTCTTCCTCCAGGCGTCTGGTGGTGAGGGAGCGGGGCTGAAGGAGGCCCAGGACCTCCATGTCCTCGGCAGAGTGGGAGGGGGAGTTGAAATGTTGGGCCACGGCGGGGTGTGGTTGATTGGTGCGGGTGTCCCAGAGATGTTCCCTAAAGCCCTCTGCGCGGAGGCGCCCAGTCTCCCCGATGTAGAGGAGACCGCATCGGGAGCAACGGATACAATAACTGACATGTGTGGATGTGCAGGTGAAACTTTGATGGATGTGGAAGGCTCCTTTGTGGCCTTGGATGGAGGTGAGCCTTACCTAATCGAAGGTGCTCATGTTGTCCGATTCAGCGCAGCAATGAGAGGTGTGATATCTGGAGACGGGTTCGGTCAGATTCGGAGAGGGAATGGAGACTGAGGGAAGCATGGTCGGGGCTGCAGTGTTGGCTGTGCGTCTGAGCATGATCTACGTCACTTTTGAGTCCAAAATGTGGTGCTGGAAACGTGCGGCTGGTCAGGCAGCATCCGAGGAGCAGGAGAGTCGGTGGTTTGAGCGTAGGCCCTTCATCAGGAATGTGGGGGTGTTGCCCAAGGGAGCTGAGAGATCAATGGGAGGAGACTGGGGCTGAGTGCAATGTCACTGGGAAGGCGATAGGTCGATGATGGCGGTGGGGGAGGGGATGACGGTGGTGATAGGACGGGGTGGACCGGACAGGTAGGATAGTTCAAGATGGCGGTGTCAGGTTGGAGGGCTGGATCATCACCTGTCGCATTCCCAGCTTCCTTCCCTCCATCCCCTCCCATTTATCTCTCAGCACCCCGCGACCCACCACCCCTCCACATTCCTGATGCTCGGAACATCGACTCTCCTGCCCCTTCGGATGCTGCCTGACTGGCCTTGCTTTCCCAGGTTTTTGACTCTGATCTCCAGCATCCGCAATCCCCACTCTCTCCTGAATCACTTTGATCCGAGAGATAGGGCTTCCCCCCCCCCCCCCCCCCCCCCACCCCACGGAGCTG
>NC_057756.1:5028804-5030408 GCF_004010195.1 Chiloscyllium plagiosum | reverse complement strand
CTGCGAATCAGATTTGAATGGGAACCGCTCGGGAAGACTCACAGACTTAACTCCCAAACCTCTTGGCGGCTGAGACGGCTCCTTGCAGTCTACTCCCCATCCCATCCTGTGGGGATTAACTGCCCAGACAGCGCGCAATTTCCTTCGCCCAGCGTCTGACTCACTCTGGGGAAACTGTGGTCTGTTTTTAATGAGGGGACACAGGGGACAGGGAGAGATGCCTGAGTGCCTGAGTCAAATGAGAGGGGATCTTACAGAAACATATAAAATGTTCAAAGGAATAGATAACCACTGTTTGATAACCAAGGAATAGATAACCAAAGGAATAGATAACCGGGCGGCACGGTGGCACAGTGGTTAGCACTGCTGCCTCACAGCGCCTGAGACCCGGGTTCAATTCCCGCCTCAGGCGACTGACTGTGTGGAGTTTGCACGTTCTCCCCGTGTCTGCGTGGGTTTCCTCCGGGTGCTCCGGTTTCTTCCCACAGTCCAAAGATGTGCAGGGTCAGGTGAATTGGCCATGCTAAATTGCCCGTAGTGTTAGGTAAGGGGTAAATGTAGGGGTATGGGTGGGTTTCGCTTCGGCGGGTCGGTGTGGACTTGTTGGGCCGAAGGGCCTGTTTCCACACTGTAATCTAATCTAATCTATAAAACAGAGACAGGCAAGTTGTTTCTGCTGGTGGGTGAGAGTAGGACGATGGAACATGGCCTCAAGATGAGGGGGAGTAGATTTCGGACAGAGATGCCTTTCCCAGACACTAGTGAAACTATGGAATTCTCTACCATAGAGACATGAAAGACATTCAAGAGACTGTTGGATTGGTGTTTGCATGGTAGGGGACTGAAGGGTCATGGGAACAATGCAGGGTGGAGGGGCTGGGATGATGGATAGATCATCCCCGATCTTACCGAATGGTGGAACAGGCTCGATGGGCCAAAAGGCCTACTCCTGCTTCCATGACGATGGAAGTGGGAACCAATTCCAGTTGACAAGGGGTCAATACAGTGAAGGGGAGACAGGCTCCCTCATGTGTCAGAGCCCACACCCTCACCTCTCCCATCCCACTTTAGCTCAGGAGAAGGGAGGGCTGCATCAGGCTGACGACAGGCTGAGCTTGACATGACCCCTCCCCTAAATAGAGAGAGCACGGTGGGGGGAGGGGAAATACCAGTTTGGCAGTAGGATGAGTGGTGAACTGGAATGCCTTATCAAGCTGGAGCAGCTCCACTCTAATCGAGACCCTGAAGTATTAGATGTCAAACGTAAATTCATTTGGATTGAAAGCACTGATGAGTGGTTTTCACAGACTGTACTTATTGGAGATGACCACCCCAGGTAAAGGATCAAACCTTATTCTGTCATATGAAAAGTTAAAAGCCCTATGTCCACAAATCGATACGACCTCCCAGAAGGAACCTGAGAGCAGACACAAAGTTGAATGAAGAGCATTGCAACAAATAGCACCCACATTGGTTATGGCTTCCTGCAGCCTCCATTATGTTCCGGATCAATGTAACCCCCTCCGGCCGCTACACCCCCTCCCTATCTCTGTAACCCCCTCCAGCTCCTACACCCCCTCCCTATCTCTGTAACCCCCTCCAGC
>NC_057756.1:4996814-5027185 GCF_004010195.1 Chiloscyllium plagiosum | reverse complement strand
CCCCCTCCAGCCCCTACACCCCCTCCCCATCTCTGTAACCCCCTCCAGCCCCTGCACCCCTCCCTATCTCTGTAACCCCCTCCAGCTCCTGTATCTTTTTCCTGTCTCTGTCCTGGTAGCTATTTCTATTACCCACATCTTCTGTCCATCGCTGATATCCTTCATTGAGCAGTAAGCTTGAGCTCAGACCTTTGCTTTTTTTTATTGACTTACTGGATGTGATTTATGGGCATCATTGACCACGTCAGGAGTCATTGCCCATCTTTAATTGCCCAGGGGGCAGTTAAGAGCCAATCACATCACTGTGGGTGTGGAGTCTCATGTAGGCCCAGACCAGGTAAGGAGGGCGGTTTCTGTCCCTGAAGGACGCTCATGAACCAGATGGGTTTTTCCCAACAGTTGACAAAGTGTTCACGGTCATCATTAGACACTTAATTACAAATTCCCTCCACCCCTCCCTATCTTTGTGATCTTAATTCCAGACATTTTTATCGAGTTCAATTTCCACCATCAGCTGTGTGGAGGATTCGAGCCTGGGTCCCCAGGTATTTTCTGGGACTCTGTGTTAACAACCTACTGAGAATTGGTGAGCACCTCTTACTTTGATAGCAATCTCCGTGCACACATATTTTGACCGGGCACTGTTAAATGGTTCTCTGAAGTAAGTGTTCTCATTTCAACTCCAGCTCCTCAGACTTCAATTGCACTTGAATGGAGCAAGCCAGCATTAGAGTCATAGAGTCATCGAGACGTACAGCATGGAAACAGACCCTTCGGTCCAACCTGTCCATGCCGACCAGATATCCATGCTAAATTGGCCCATAGTGTCCAGTGATGTGCAGGTTAATGTGGATTGTCCATGATAAATTGTCCCATTGTGTCCAGGGATGTGCAGGTTAAGGTGGATTGGCCGTGCTAAATTGTCCCATAGTGCCCAGTGATGTGTAGGTTAGGGTGGGTATTTTGAGAGCAGTGGCGGGCGTCGGATGTTTGTTGGTGCCTGCATTTTTCAGGAGTGCGTGCATTGAGGTGAACAGTTCAACGCATTAGGAAAATGGAATAGAAGGAAGAAAGCAAACTCTGCTCACTGACGATGCGGGTCCAGTCTCTCAGGACTGGCCAGAAAGTCAGGTGGTGTGTGCGGATTCAGTCAAAGCTAAACACTGCTACTGAACCCACCTGTCCACTCCGAACATGCTGAGAAGTCAATAAGGAGAAAGTTCCAGAAAAGAACTATGGCCGCATCATCTGAATAGGGAGCTTTAAGGTGGAGAGGGATTGCTGAACAAAGAGACCTTGGAGAATGCAGGTTCATAGCTCCTTGAAAGTGGAGTCGCAGGTCGATAGGATAGTAAAGAAGGCAGGTCAGAGCATTGAGTATAGCAGTTGGGAGGTCATGTGGCTGTTGGTTAGGCCACGTTTGGAATTTGTGTTTAATTCTGGTCTCCCTGCTACAGGAAAACTGTGAAACTTGAAAGGGTACAGCAAAGATTTACCTCTAAAGAGTATCCCACCCAGACCCATTCCCCAACCCAATTGAGTACAGGAGTTGGGGGGGCCATGTTGTGGCTGTACAGGACATTGGTGAGGCCACTTTTAGAATATTGCGCGCAATTCTGGTCTCCTTCCTATCGAAAAGATGTCGAAACTTGAAAGGGTTCAGAAAAGATTTACAAGGATGTTGCCAGGGTTGGAGGGTTTGAGCTGCAGCGAGAGGCTGAATAGGCTGGGGCTGTTTTCCCTGGAGCGTTGGAGGCTGAGGGGTGACCTTATAGAGATTTATAAAATCATGAAGGTGCTTGGATAGGGCTTTAAGGTGATGATTAGTTGCTGAGCAAAGAGACCTTGGAGTGTGGGTTCATAGCTCTTTGAAAGTGGAGTCTCAGGTCGATAGGATAGTGAAGAAGGTGTTTGGAACACTTTCCTTTATTAGTCAGTGCATTGAGTATAGGAATTGGGAGGTCATGTTGTGGCCTTAAAGGATGTTGGTTAGACCACTTTTGGAATATTGTGTGCAATTCTGGTCTCCTGCCTGCCTGAAGTATGTTGTGAAACTTGAAAGGGTTCAGAAAAGATCTACAAGGATGTTGCCAGGATTGGAAGATTTGAGCTACAGGGAGAGGCTGAACAGGCTGGGGCTGTTTTCCCTGGAGCGCTGAAGGCTGAGGAGGTGACCTTATAGCAGTTTATAAAATCATGAGAGGCATGGATAGGGTAAATAGACAAAGTCTTTTCCCTGGGGTGGGTAGAGTCCAAAAATAGACACATAGGTTTAGGGTGAGAGGGGAAAGATTTAAAAAGGAACGAAGGGGCAACTTTTTCACGCAGAGGGTGGTGTGTGTATGGAATGAGCTGTCAGAGGAAGTGGTGAAGTTTGATACAATGACAGCATTCAAAAGGCATCTGGATGGGTATATGAATAGGAAGGGTTTAGAGGGATATGGGCCAAGTGCTGACAAATGGGACCAAATTAATTTAGGATATCTACTTGGCATGAATGAGTTGGACTGAAAGGTCTATGACCATGCTCTACAGCTCTATGACTCTATGACTTTGTTGTGAGGTTTACATATCTATAAGGTTAATGTTGAAGGTAAAACAACAAAATATTTATGACTGATTGTTGCATTGAGATTGTTTTGAGTCTCTTGCACAATCCAATATTGCTTTTTTTTTTCATTTTGAATTTAATAAAAATGCCATTCCCTGTCTAGGTGACATCCTCAGTGCTTGGGAGCCTCCTGTGAAGCGCTTCTGTATCTTTCCTCTGGCATTTATAGTGGTTTGAATCTGCTGCTTCCGGTTATCAGTTCCAGCTGTCTGCTGCAGTGGTCGGTATATTGGGCTCAGGTCGATGTGCTTATTGATTGAATCTGTGGATGAGTGCCAGGGAACAGAGAACAGCCAGGGAATTCCTAGAGGTATGGCACTCATCCACAGATTCAATCAATAAGCACATCGACCTGAGCCCAATATACCGACCACTGCAGCGGACAGCTGGAACTGATAACCGGAGGCGGCAGATTCAAACCACTACAAATGCCAGAGGAAAGATACAGAAGCGCTTCACAGGAGGCTCCCAAGCACTGAGGATGTCACCTAGACAGAGGACGAAACATCCGCAACACAAATTCCCAGCTCGGCGAACAGAACCACAACAACGAGCACCCGAGCTACAAATCTTCACACAGACTTTAAATGCCGTTCCCTTTTATTAAATGTATACTGGTAGCCTCTTGTAAGTATGTTCAGTGACTGACCTCCATGGTAAACAAATAAGGCTCGTGATCTCTCAATTAGTGGTGCTGGAAGAGCACAGCAGTTCAGGCAGCATCCAAGGAGCTTCGAAATCGACGTTTCGGGCAAAAGCCCTTCATCAGGAATAAAGGCAGTGAGCCTGAAGTGTGGAGAGATAAGCTAGAGGAGGGTGGGGGTGGGGAGAAAGTAGCATAGAGTACAATGGGTGAGTAGGGGAGGAGATGAAGGTGATAGGTCAGGGAGGAGAGGGTGGAGTGGATAGGTGGAAAAGGAGATAGGCAGGTAGGACAAGTCCGGACAAGTCATGGGGACAGTGCTGAGCTGGGAGTTTAGAACTAGGGTGAGGTGGGGGAAGGGGAAATGAGGAAACTGTTGAAGTCCACATTGATGCCCTGGGGTTGAAGTGTCAAGTCAGGCCTAACTCCGGGATCTAACTTTTCCAAATTACCTGGGAAAAGAACAGACTTTTTTTTCCCATGGAGTCTCTCCAGGTCTTTTTATTGATGTATCGTTCTGGTACAAGTTGAGCAGAATTAAAATGAGCAGCTATCTACAAAAACTTGCAATGACACCTCCAACTCAATGTCTCACTGAAAACGTTATCGAGTATGAAAGGTTTATAGTGCGGCTGTAAATGGAGCAAAATTAATAAGGTGACTTGGTGCTCTGCTGAGAGACACAGATTTGCTCTTTTATTGTAGAAACCCAGCAAACACTTTGAGGCCAGAGGGAAAACCCAGAAAATGTTAAATGCATTCCAGACGGTACAAATCAATATTATTCATCATTCATTGTTGGAATCGGTGATAAGGTGTGCTTTCTTGGAAAGGCATGAATAGCTTTTATCTCCAGTTCTCCAAAGGTGGCACTCCTTGTTGGCAAAACAAACACTATACTAATTATAATGAGGTCAGCCTGATGGAGCTCATAGAATATGAGTTTCCAGATTGGAACGGCTAACCCGGTCCAATCAGGGATCCCTGGTTGCTAGCTGAAAATGTGTTGCTGGAAAAGCGCAGCAGGTCAGGCAACATCCAAGGAGCAGGCGAATCGACGTTTCGGGCAAGAGCCCTTCTTCAGGAAGGGCTTCTTCCTGAAGAAGGGCTCTTGCCCGAAACATCGATTTTCCTGCTCCTTGGATGCTGCCTGACCTGCTGCGCTTTTCCAACAACACATTTTCAGCTCTGATCTCCAGCATCTGCAGTCCTCACTTTATCCCTGGCTGTTAACCTGGTCCAATCAGGGTGTCCTGGCTGTTAACCCAGTCCAATCAGGGACCCGTGGTTGTTAACCTGGTCCAATCAGGGAGTCCTGGCTGTTAATCCGGTCCAATCAGGGAGCCCTGGCTGTTAACCCGGTCCAATCAGGGAGCCCGGGCTGTTAACCCGGTCCAATCAGGGAGCCCTGGCCATTAGCCCGGTCCAATCAGGGAGCCCTGGCCATTAGCCCAGTCCAATCAGGGGGCCTGGGCTGTTAACCCAGTCCAATCAGGAAGCCTGGGCTGCTAACCCAGTCCAATCAGGGAGCCCTGGCTGTTAACCCGGTCCAATCAGGGAGTCCTGGCTGTTAACCCAGTCCAATCAGGGAGCCCGGGCTGTTAACCCAGTCCAATCAGGGACCCCTGGCTGTTAACCCAGTCCAATCAGGGAGCCCGGGCTGTTAACCCGGCCTAGTCAGGGATCCCTTGCCATTAGCACGGTCCAATCAGGGCGCCCTGGCCATTAGCCCGGTCCAATCAGGGAGCCCGGGCTGTTAACCCAGTCCAATCAGGGAGCCCGGGCTGTTAACCCAGTCCAATCAGGGAGCCCTGGCTGTTAACCCGGTCCAATCAGGGAGTCCTGGCTGTCAACCCAGTCCAATCAGGGAGTCCTGGCTGTTAGACCGGTCCAATCAGGGAGCCCTGGCTGTTAACCCGGACCAATCAGGGAGCCCTGGCTGTTAACCCGGTCTAATCAGGGAGCCCTGTATGTTCACCCGGTCCAATCAGGGAGCACTGGCTGTTAGCCCAGTCCAATCAGGGAGCCCTGTCTGTTAGCCCTGTCCAATCAGGGAGCACTGGCTGTTAGCCCTGTCCAATCAGGGAGCACTGGCTGTTAACCTGGTCCAATCAGGGAGCCCTGGCTGTTAACCTAGTTCAATCAAAGAGCCCTGGTTTTTAATCTGGTCCAATCAGAGAGCCCTGGCTTTTAATCTGGTCCAACGTAGTTCCGAAGTTCTATCAGCTCTGGATATACTGACCCTGGAGCGGGTTCAGAGGAGATTCATGAGAATGGTTCCAGGAGTGAAAAGCTTAATAAATGAGGAACAGTTGAGGACTCAATAGAGTTTAGAAGGATGAGGGGCGCTGTGATTGAATGGCCTGGACAGAGTGGATGTTGGGAAGATGTTTCCATTGGGAGGAGAGACTCGGACCCAAGGGAACAGCCTTAGGATAAAGGGAAGACCTTTTAGGACGGATAAGGAGAAACTTCTTCAGCCAGAGAGTGGGGAATCTGTGAGATTCACTGCCACCGAAGGCTGTGAGGGTCAGATCATTGAGTATATTTAAGACTGAGATGGATAGGTTCCTGAGTATCAAGGGGGTGAAGGGTCAGGGGGAGAAAGCGGGAGAATGGGGTTGAGAAAGTTATCAGATATGATTGAATGTCGGAGCGGACACGATGGGCCGAATGGCCAAATTTCTGCTCCTATGTCTTATTGTCTCATGGTCTTATCATTTGAGGGTCTCTGGCTGACAGATAGGAAGAGGAGGGTCAGAGATTCTGTTCACTCTCACAGCTGGCTCTGAGGGTGCTGGGTCAGTGTGGACCACTCTCCGGGTGTGAATAAAAGGGGGACTTGGGGATGTGACGCCAGCCTCTGAGGAGTTAGTTCATCACTGATCATTGAAGAATACAGTGCTTTAGCCTATTGAGTCTGAACCACCAAAGGTATCGACACTCGCCCCACTTTCCTGCATTAGGCCCAGAGCCATGTATGTTATGACACTTCAATGGCTCACCCACGTACTGTGTAAGGGTTGTGATGTTTCCTGGCTCAGCCACCTTCCTAGGCAGTGCATGCCAAACTCCCGAAGAACCTCTGAGTTGAAAGGTTTTCCTCAATTCCCCTCGAAACCTGCTGCCTTTCACTTTCAAGATTAACCACCCCCGTGCGCCATTACTGACCCTTCAACTCAGCGGCTGTCCATCCCCCTATGACCTTACCACACCTCTATCAGGTTCCTCTGCTCGAAGGACAATGCCCTGCGCTTATGCAGCCTGTCCTCATCGCTAAACCATTCCATCACAGGATGGACAGGTGGATATCTTGAAGGATCTCCTCGGCATCTCGTCCAGTGCAGCTCCATCCTCCCTGGAGGGTGGGGGTCGTCTGCCAAAGTGTTCATTTACCAGATCGTGCCCACACCCAGTTGGTGCCAGAGGATGGAGGGGCCTGGTAGCTCAGTGGTTAGCACTGCTGCCTCACAGCACCCGGGTTCGATTCCAGCCGCTGGCGACTGTCTGTGTGGAGTTTGCACGTTCTCCCCATGACTGCTTGGGTTTCCTCCGGGTGCTCCGATTTCCTCCAACAATCCAAAGACGTGCAGGTCAGGTGAATTGGCCGTGTTAAATTGCCGATAGTTTTAGACGCGTTAGTCAGGGGTAAATGTAAGGGAATGGGTCTGGATGGGTTAATCTTCAGAGGTTCAGTGTGGGTTTGTTGGGCCGAAGGGCCTGATTCCATACTGTAGGGAAATTAACCTGAAAAACCCTTGCCGTTCAGTGAATTGGGATCAGGGAAGGGATTCACAACCCGGGATCACTGCATCAGGTGGGCGAGCCCGTTGGGCTGAATCCAGTAACACACTGAGGCCTGAACAATGGGTACAATTTCCCAACCTGTTGTGGCACCCATGCACGGCCTGCCTTCTCCACCATACCCATTCCCTGAGAAGCGATGACTGAACCCAGTGTTATACAGAGACAGACCTGTCCCCACCGGTACTGTACGCCAGTGTTATACAGTGACAGACCTGTCCCCACCTGTACTGAACCCAGTGTTATACAGTGACAGACCTGTCCCCACCAGTACTGTACCCCAGTGTTACACAGTGACAGACCTGTCCCCACCAGTACTGTACCCCAGTGTTATACAGTGACAGACCTGTCCCCACCAGTACTGTACCCCAGTGTTATACAGTGACAGACCTGTCCCCACCAGTACTGTACCCCAGTGTTACACAGTGACAGACCTGTCCCCACCAGTACTGTACCCCAATGTTATACAGCAAAAGACCTGTCCCCCCCAGTGCTGTACCCCAGTAAACAGTGACAGACCTGTCCCCACCTTTACTGTACCCCAGTGTTATACACTGACAGACCTGTATCCACCTTTACTGTACCCCAGTGTTATACAGTGAAAGACCTGTCCCCACCAGTACTGTACCCCAGTGTTATACACTGACAGACCTGTCCCCAACAGTACTGTACCCCTATACACAGTGACAGACCTGTCCCCACCAGTACTGTACCCCAGTGTTATACAGGGACAGACCTGTCCCCACCAGTACTGTACCCCAGTGTTACACAGTGACAGACCTGTCCCCACCAGTACTGTACCCGTGTTACACAGCGTTGAATCTGTCCGCACCAGTACTGTACCCCTGTACACAGTGACAGACCTGTCCCCACCAGTACTGTACCCCAGTGTTATACAGTGACTGACCTGTGTCCACCAGTACTGTACCCCACTGTTATACAGTGACTGACCTGTGTCCACCAGTACTGTACCCCACTGTTACACAGTGACAGACCTGGCCACAACAGTACCTTGCCACAGTGTTACACAGTGACAGACCTGTCCACACAAGTAATGCACCACAGTGTTATACAGTGACTGACCTGTCCCCACCTGTACTGTGCCCTAGTGTTATACAGTGACTGACCTGTACTCTCCAATACTGTTCCCCAGTGTTACACAGTGACAGACCTGTGCCCACCAGTACTGTACCCCAGTGTTACACAGTGACAGACCTGTCCCCACCAGTACGGTACCCCAGTGTTACACAGTGACAGACCTGTCCCCACCAGTACAGTACCCCAGTGTTATACAGCGACGGACCTGTCCCACCAGTACGGTATCCTAGTGTTATTCAGTGACAGACCTGTCCCCACCAGTATTTGCCAAAGTGTTATACAGTAACTGACCTGTGCCCACCAGTACTGTTCCCCAGTGATATACAAATGACAGACCTGTCCCCACCAGTACTGTATCCCAGTGTTACATAGTAACAGACATGTCTCCAACAGCACTGCACCCCAGTGTTAGACAGTGACAGACCTGTCCCCACCAGTACTGTTCCCCAGTGTTATACAGTGACAGACCTGTACCCTCCAGTACTGTATCCCAGTGTTACACAGTGACAGACCTGTCCCCACCAGTACTGTTCCCCGGTGTTATACAGTGACAGACCTGTACCCTCCAGTACTGTATCCCAGTGTTATACAGCGACGGAACTGTCCCACCAGTACTGTACCCCAGTGTTATTCAGTGACAGACCTGTCCCCACCAGTACTGTTCCCCAGTGTTATACAGTGACAGACCTGTCCCCACCAGTACTGTTCCCCAGTGTTACACAGTAACAGACATGTCTCCACCAGCACTGTACCCCAGTGTTATACAGTGACAGACCTGTCCCCACCAGTACTGTACCCCAGTGTTACACAGTGACAGACCTGTTCCCACCAGTACTGTTCCCCAGTGTTATAAAGTGATAGACCTGTCCCCACCAGTACTGTATCCCAGTATTACACAGTGACAGACCTGTCCCCACCAGTACGGTACCCCAGTGTAACACAGTAACAGGCATGTCTCCACCAGTACTGTGCTGCAGTGATATACAGTGACAGACCTGTCTCCACCAGTGCTGTACGCCAGTGTTACACAGTGACAGACATGTCCTCACTTGTACTGTACCCCACTGTTATACAGTAACAGACCTGTCCCCACCAGTGCACTGCCCCAGTGTCATACAGTGACAGACCTGTACCCTCCAGTATTGTACACCAGTGTTATACAGTGACAGACTTGTCTCCACCAGCGCTGTACCCCAGCGTTACACAGTGACAGACCTGTCCCCACCAGTACTGTACCCCAGTGTTACACAGTGACAGACCTGTCCCCACTAGTACTGTACCCCAGTACACAGTGACAGACCAGTCCCCACCAATACTGTACCCCAGTGTTACACAGAGACAGACCTAGCCCCACCAGTACTGTACCCCAGTGTTACACAGTGACAGGCCTGTGTCCACCAATACTGTACCCCAGTGTTACACAGTGACAGACCTATCCCCATCAGTACTGTACCCCAGTACACAGTGACAGACCTTTCCCAACAGTACTGTACACCAGTGTTATACAGAGACAGACCTGTCCCCACCAGTACTGTACCAAAGTGTTACACAGTGACAGACCTGTCCCCATCAATACTGTATCCCAGTGTGATACAGCGATAGAACTGTCACAACAGTACTGTACCCCAGTGTTACACAGAGACAGACCTAGCCCCACCAGTACTGTACCCCAGTGTTATACAGTGACAGACCTGTCCCCACCTGTACAATGCCCCAGGGTTATACACTGACAGACCTGTGTCCACCAGTACTGTACCCCTGTGTTATACAGTGACTGACCTCTCCCCACCAGTACTGTACCCCAGATTTACACAGAGACAGACCTGTCCCCACCAGACCTGTACCCCTGTGTTATACAGTGACAGACCTGTCTCCACCGGTACTGTACCCCAGTGTTACACAGGGACTGACCTGTCCCCAACAGTACTGTACCCCAGTGTTATACAGGGACTGACCTGTCCCCACCAGTACTGTACCCCAGTGTTATACAGGGACTGACCTGTCCCCAACAGTACTGTACCCCAGTGTTATACAGGGACTGACCTGTCCCCACCAGTACTGTACCCCAGTGTTACACAGTGACAGATCTGTCCTCACCAGTACTGTACCCCAGTGTTACACAGTGACAGACCTGTACCCACCAGTACTGTACCCCAGTGTTACACAGTGACAGACCTGTCCCCACCAGTACGGTACCCCAGTGTTACACAGTGACAGACCTGTCCCCACCAATACCATACCCCAGTGTTACACAGTGACAGACCTGTCCCCACCAGTACTGTACCCCAGTGTTATACAGTGACAGACCTGTCCCCACCATTACAGTACCCCAGTGTTACACAGTCACAGACCTGTCCCCAACAATACCGTACCCCAGTGTTACACAGTGATACATCTGTCCCCTCTATTATAGTACCCCAGTGTTTTACAGTGTCTGGTATCAGTGGAATCACCTGCCCATTATCAATTTGCCATATCTATAAGAAATCTTTGTGGATATGCATGTCACTACCCATGATACTTTTTGCTTCAACAAAGATTTATTCTCACGTACATTCCTGCACAGATGTCAACTGAAGTCATGTTTAAAATCTTGATCAGTAGTGTATACCTTCAAAAATGTGATTTTGTGTTGGTTATTTAAATTATACTTAATAATTTAAAAAAATCAAAGGTATGAGAATTATAATTAACTGCGATCAGGGATATCTTGGTGCCCACATTAGTTGATCAATCCAGGATGCATTCATTGACTATACAAATGTCCTGGTCGATACCATCTCTCCCCCTCCAACGTTGTCACATTTGCTTCTGGTACGTGTTTCTGACTCTCCTCTCTGTCTCAGGAAAACTAACCCAGCTTCTCCAAGTCAACCAACATTTACTGACTTCAATTGTAACTGTCGATAATGAACGGAACTTTCAAAACACACTCAATTTGCGCTTCACACAATGGAAACTTGCAACAATCATGCATTGCACTTTTATGAACAGTTAAACATTTCGAATAAAAGTCCAGGTTTTTTTAAACAAATAATAGAAACCTCAGTTGAAGTAAGAAGAGAGAAAACTTGTCGAATTCTAAAATTTGGCTTTTTTAAAATTTTCTGTGCTTTTGTAAACATACGCAACCCTAATGCAACAGGCTAGCAGGGTGGCTCAGTGGTTAGCACTGCTGCCTCACAGCACCAGGGACCCGGGTTTGATTCCAGCCTCGGGTGACAGTCTGTGTGGAGTTTGCACATTCTCCCCGTGTCTGCATGCGTTTCCTTGGGTGATCTTATTTCCTCTCACAGTTTAGATGTGCAGGTTAGGGTGGATTGGTCATGCTGAATTGCCTATAGTGTTAGGTGCATTAGTCAGGGGTAAATGAAGGGAAATGAGTCTGGGAGGGTGGGTGTGGACTGAAGATCCTGTTTCCACACTATTGGGAATCTAATCTAATCTTTTTTTTATAAGTAAAGTACTCACGGTTGACAGTTCTCAGAAACACCTTACAAATACTCTTTCAAAAGCCGTACGGATTTTTTCATTCATTTCCTCAGTGTTACAGAGTTTGGGTTCTTGGTAAATTAAGGAACGTTTTATCTTTAAAAATTGCCAGTTAGTTTTCTTGTGCTTATAAAAAAGACTGAATTTTCAGAGTCTTTGCAGAGAGCATGATTGGCAAGTGGTGTGGAATTCAACACAGAGAGGGCAGTTTGGCAAGTATTGTGAACGAGGCAGCTGCAGTATCATGTGCATTTACTGAACAAACGCCAAGAAATTAAATACCTGCGAAAAATTCCATTTGGATCACTGGTATCCTGAGCTTGGATACATTCTTCAACCTTTCACAGGTGAATTGTACACTTACCTTTATTAGACGAGGTGCAGAATATAAGAGCAGGGAAGTGATCCTGGAACTGTATAAAATGCTGTTTAGCCCATACCTGGCATACTGTGTGCAGTTTGGGAATCCACATGGATAGCAAGGGATGGAATGGCACTGGGTTGGGGAAGACTTTCCAGGGGTTGCCTGGGTTGCAGAGTTTTGGATTTGAAGAGAAACCGGACAGACTGGGGAGACTTAGAGCAGAGGAGATTGAATTAAGATTATAATCCCTACAGTGTGGGAACAGGCCCTTCGGCCCGACAAGCCCACACTGACCCTCTGAATAGTAACCCACCCAGACCTATTCCCCTACCCTACTCTATTGCTCAACATTTACCCCTGACTAATGCACCTAATCTACACATCCTTGAACACTATGGGACAATTTAGCATGGCCAATCCACCCTAACCTGCACTTCCCTGAGCACTATGGGACAATTTAGCACGGCCAATCCACCCTAACCTGCACATCCCTGGGCACTATGGGACAATTTAGCACGGCCAATCCACCCTAACCTGCACATCCCTGAGCACTGTAGGATAATTTAGCACGGCCAATCCACCCTAACCTGCACATCCCTGAGCACTGTGGGATAATTTAGCATGGCCAATCCACCCTAACCTGCACATCCCTGAGCACTGTGGGATAATTTAGCAAGTTAGGGTGGATTGGCCATGCTAAATTGTCCCATAGTGCACAACAACAACTTGCATTGTGCAGCACCTCGCTCCTGGAGACGCCGGATCGTCACGCAGAGTTTGACAGTGAGCACACAAACCTTTGACACGGGGTTAATCACAGGCAATGTTTCCAACAGAACCCGTGTGTCAGATGTGCTGAGTAACCTGTACGTTTTGGGGTGCTGTACCTTTTGAGCTTTCAACACATTTCTTTAAAAAAAGACCACCTTCGTCTCTCCTGTGAGTCATTTTAAGATTCACGTCACTGTTTCCTAAACCTGTTTTAAATTTAAAGCTCAAGATTTGTATCATCAGAGTTCTCTGAAGAAGAGTTACTGGACAAGAAATGTTGACTCTGCTTTCTCTCTGCACAGACACCTGCCAGACCTGCTGAGTTTCTCCAGCAACTTCTGGGTTTTTTTTTTCTCTTTCGGATCTGTAGTATCCACAGTTGTTCGTTTTAAGTCAGTTGAAGCAACCAATCACCTCACAGAAATAAATGGAACTAATAACGAAACGCTCAGAAACATAGAGAAGCTCATAACTAATATCTGTTAGGAAATAAAAATTAGCAAAGCTTAAAAGATTAAGTGTGAACAATCCACAGAGGGTCATAGAGCCATACAGCATGGAAACAGACTCTTCGATACCACCAGTCCATGCTGACCATAATCCCAAGCTAAACTAGTCCCACCTGCCTGCACTTGGCCCATATCCCTACAAACATTTCCTATTCATGTACTTATCCAAATGTCTGTTAAATATTGTAACTCTACCCGCATCCACCACTTCCGCTGGAAGTTCAATCCGCACGCGTATGTAAAACATGTCCTTTTTAAATCTTTCTCCTCTCACCCTAAAGATAGGCCACCTAGTCTAGAAACTCCCCCCACCTTAGGGAAAAACGCACCTGTCATTCGCCTTATCTATACCCCTCATGATCTTATAAATCTTCATTCAGTCATCCTCAAACTCCAGTGAAGAAAATCCCAGCTGATCCAGCCTCTCCTTCCAACTCAAACCCTCCATTCCCCAGCGAGACCCTGACAAATCCTTTCTGAACCCCCTCCAGCTTAATAATGTCCTTCTTCGAACAGGGCTGCATGGTGGCTCAGTGGGTTAGCACTGCTGCCTCACGGCACCGGGGTCCCAGCTTCGATTCCCCCCTCAGGCGACTATCTGTGTGGAGTTTGCACGTTCTCCCCGTGTCTGCGTGGGTTTCCTCCGGGTGCTCCTGTTTCCTCCCACAGTCCAAAGATGTGCAGGTTAGGGTGGATTGGCCATGCTAAATTGTCCCATAGTGCCCAGGGATGTGCAGGTTAGGGTGGATTGCCAAAGTGCCAAGGGATGTGCAGGTTAGGGTGGATTGGCTATGCTAAATTGTCCCATTGTGCCCAGGGATGTGCAGGTAAGGGGGGAATTGGCCGTGCTAAATTGTCCCACAGTGCCCAGGGATGTGCAGGTTAGGGTGGATTGGCCATGCTAAATTGTCCCATAGTGTTAGGTGCATTAGTCAGAGGGAAATGGGTCTGGGTGGGTTACTCTTCGGAGGGTCGGTGTGGACTTGTTGGGCCGAAGGGCCTGTTTCCACACTGTCGGGGATCTAATCTAACTGGACACAATACTCCTGAAAAGGCCTCACCAACATACAACCTCGACATGATATCCCAACTCAAAGTTCCGAGCAAGTGACCCAAATACCCTGTTAATCATGGTGACATTTCGGGAATCTTTCAAGAGGCAGCCGGAAGAGTTAATCTATGCACCTATTAAGATTTTGCAAATTTGACATTCCCGTTGAAGAATTAGAGAGAGGAAAACAAAAACAGGAAACTACAACTATCAGGAAATAGCTGGAATGGATTATACATCAAGCTCTTATTCTGCACGTTCATACTTCATTAAATTCCAAAATATATTTATAATGTCACAGTGTAACCAGGTGCAGACAAACAGTTTTCGATAAAATTTTGGACAGAGCTCAGAGAAGGAGAGGGATCCTGGGATTGCTTGTCAACAGATCCCTGTGCGTGAATAGTGTGGTTAATAAGGCCCACAGGGCAATTGCCTTTACTCCTGATGAAGGGCTTTTGCCCTAAACGTTGATTATCCTGATCCTCGGATGCTGCCTGACCTGCTGTGCTTTTCCAGCACCGCTCTGATCTAAACTTGCCTTTGCCATTCAAGACGTAGATTATGAGAGCAGGGAGGCTATGTTGGAGCTGTGCAGGACGTTGGTGAGGGGAGGAGGGGGACTCCATAAATATCTCCATCCTCGATGATGGAAGCGAGTCAGTGCAAAAGAGAAGGCGGAAGTTTTCGCAGCAATCTTCAGCCGGAAATGTCGGGCGGATGATCCATCTCAGCCCCCTCTGGACAGCTCTTGACATCAAGACTACATTCGACCAAGCGTGGTATCAAGGAGCCGTGGCTGAAAACAACTGTTTTGGGGGGAAAGGTCTCCCCTGCTTGGAGTCATGCCTGACATGTCGGAAATTGGTCGTGGTTATTGAAAGTCAGTCATCTCAGATCCAGGACATAGGGTCATCAAGACGTACACCAGAGAAACAGACCATTCGGTTCAAACCGTCCATGCCGACCAGATATCCCAACCCAATCTCATCCCATTTGCCAGCACCCGGCCCATATCCCTCCAAACCCTTCCTATTCATATACCCATCCAAATGCCTCTTAAATGTTTGCAATTGTACCAGCCTCCACCACTTCCTCAGGCAGCTCATTCCACATACGTACCACCCTCTGCGTGAAAAAGTTGCCCCTTAGGTCTCTTTTATATCATTCCCCTCTCACCCTAAACCTATGCCCTCTAGTTCTGGACTCCCCCACCACAGGGAAACGACCTTGTCTATTTATCCTATCCATGTCCCTCATGATTTTATAAACCTCTATAAGGTCACCCCTCAGCCTCCGACACTCCAGAGAAAACAGTTCCAGCCTAATCATCCTCTCCTAGAGTCATAGAGATGTACAGCATGGAAACAGACCCTTCGGTCCAACCAGTCCATGCCAACCAGATATCCCAACCCAATCTAGTCCCACCTGCCAGCACCTGGCCCATATCCCTCCAAACCCTTCCCAATCATATGCCCATCCAAATGCCTCTTAAATGTTGCAAAAGTACCAGCTTCTGGCAGCTCATTCCATACATGTACCACCCTCTGCGTTAAAAAATTGCCCCTTATGAACCCTTTCAAGTTTCACAACATCTTTCTGATAGGAAGGAGACCAGAATTCCAACAGTGGCCTTACCAATGTCCTGTCAACATGACCTCCCAACTCCTGTACTCAACACTCTGACCAATAAAGGAAAGCATACCAAACGCCTTCTTCACTATCCTGTCAACCTGCAACTCCACTTTCTCTTTGTTGATCAGTGTATCATGTGCAGGAGTTGAGAGGTCATGCTGTGGCTGTACTGGTTAGACGACTTTCGGAATATTGTGTTCAATTATGGTTTCCCTGCTCCAAGAAATAAGTCATTAAATGTGGAAAGGTTCAGAAAAAATTTACAAAGGTATTACTTGGACTGGAGAGGGAGTGGCTGAATAGATTGGGGCTATTTTCCGTGCAGCGTCAAAGACTGAGGGGTGACTTTGTGGAAATTAATAAAATCACATGGGGCGCAGCTAGGGTGTATAGCCAAACCCAAAAATCGATTCTCCTGCTCCTCGGATGCTGCCTGACCTGCTGTGCTTTTCCAGCACAACCCTTTTCAACTCTGAATAGCCAAAGTTTTTCTCCTCAGGGTCGGGGATTCAAAAACTAGAAGAGCAGGGGTTTAAAATGAGAGGGGAAAGATGTGAAAGGGACCTAAGGGACAACTTTTTCACGCAGACGGTGGTACGTGTGTGGAATGAGCTGCCAGAGGAAGTGGTGGAGGCTGGTACAATGACAGCATTTAAAAAGCATTTGGATGGGTATATGAATAGGAAGGGTTTGGAGGGATATGGGCCGGGTGCTGGCAGGTGGGACTAGATTGGGTTGGGATATCTGGGTCGGCATGGACGGGCTGGACTGAAGGGGTTGTTTCCGTGCTGGCTCTATGGCTCTAACCGCTGCACAAGCATGCATAGAAAGCGGATTTCACAGTTAAATACTTCAAATAATTTTTATTTGTTCATTAATGGGACATGGGAGTCCCTAGCTGGGCCTAGCATTTATTGCCCCGTCCCTTAGTGCCCCGTGAGAAGGTGATGGTGAGCCACCTTCCTGAACTGCCCTAAGTGTACCCACAATGCCCTGAGAGAGCGAACACCAGGATTTGGACCCGAAAGGAGCAGCGATATATTTCCAAGTCGGGATGGTGAGTGGCTTGGAGGGATACCTGCAGGGGGTGGTGTTCCCATGTATCTGCTGCCCTTAGCCTTCTAGATGGAAGTGGTCGTGGGTTTAGAAGGTGCTGTTTGGTGAATTTCTGCACGGCATCCTGCAGATCCTACACAATGCTGCTACTGAGCGTCGGTGGTGGAGGGAGTGGGTGTTTGTGGATGTGGGGGCCGATCAAGAGCAGGGGCTGCTTTGTCCCTGAAAGGTGACGTGTTTCTTGAGTGTTGTTGGAGCTGCCCCCATCCAGGGGCAAAGGGGGAGTATTCCCTCACCCTCCTAACTTGTGCCTTATCTTATAGATGATGGACAGGCTACAGAAATAACTACAAGTTCATGATTAAATCCTTTCAGAAACCCAGGAAACCCATATGCCACTAGACCGACTTCAAAAATCCAAGATAAAATATAAATCGATCACATATCTTAAACCTTTGTTGACACTTTTCCAACAGTCAGCCACTGTGTGACAGGAGTGGGAGATATCTCTCAAATGAGCTCTGGGTCAGAGGGCAGGGCTTTATCTTAGGTATCCTTTGTCCAGACAGGACAATCTCTCCCACAAAGAAACCATGGCAACAGCACTGATTGCCTTCAGCGAAATCTTCCCTCCCCACGCTTTTTCCAGCCTGCGCTCTGGCTAAATCTAACCCCAGACACACACACCTGACTTTCAGAGCACAATGGGATTAATGGCATTCATCTTCCAGTTGCAGTTCCAACAACGGCCATTACCATCGGTGGCGCTGCTGAGGCAGCTTACCTGCCCTCTGTTTGGGCGGGCAGTTCCTGGGACTGGGCCGCCCGCCTTTGATTGGATGACAGGCAATCACGTACAGTAATTGGCTGTGTAGGGCAAAAGCTGGCTTGATTGGCACCACAGCCTCTCCCTCCACCATCGGGGGATGCTCAGTAGCAGCAGGGTGTACCATCTACACGATGCACTGCAGAAACTCACCAAAGATCCAGAGACACCTTCCAAATCCATCTTGAAGGCTAAGGGCAGCAGTTCCGTGGGAACACCACCCCCTGCAGGTACCCCTTCGAGCCACTCACCATCCCGACTTGGAAATATATCGCTGTTCCTTCAGTGTCGCAGAATTTGCAAGCCTTCCTTGATCCTAAATCTATCAGGCAAATGTGGCTCAGTGCTCAATTTTGACTGGCGCACAGAGGAGGTGGTGAAGGTGGGTACAACCTTTAAAGGGCATCCAGATGGGTACATGAATAGGAAGGGTTTAGAGGGATGTGGGCCAAGTGCTGGCAAATGGGACTAGATTAGGTTAGGATATCTGGTTGGCATAGACGAGTTGGGCTGAAGGGTCTGTTTCCGTGCTGTATAGCTCCATGACGTACACCACTGTAGCGTATCAATGTTGCACCATTTGGAAGGACAATCAATGTTAAGTTCATAAGCAAATTCTTTTGTTTCTAAGTCTGAGGCCACACATCTCTCTGGCCAAAATGCAGTGAGGTGAGAGTCAAAGGAACCAGAGGGAGGGAAAATGTCACTGCAGCGCAAGATCTGGCTGTTGGGAACGTGTAGGTGATTCAGGGTTGGAGTGGTCGAAAATGGGAATGAAGGTTTCGCTGAGAGAGACAGAGGGAAGCTGAGAAGTGATTGTAGAGACTTCTAGTTAACTGAGTGAGTGAGGGCAAAGTGAGTGGTTAGTCAGAAAAATATCTCGGACTTTGGCCAGGTTCACTCGGGCTGACGTAGCCAATTTCTCGCATGAATGATACCAGAGATAAGGAGGGCCGCTCTAATTGCATGAGAATGACTCAGCATTGGATATGGAACTATAGTTTCCTGATCAGTGTTTGTGTTTAGCAATGAAAAGAAAGATTAAAGAAGAACAAAAGGACAGTGACTGAAACAGAAGCTTTGTTGTGCTATTTTCTATTCTTACGTGCGAGCAGCAACAAATCATGCCAGTTTCCAAGGCCCACGCGTCGTAAACAGGCCTCTCCCTCACCTTACCCCCTCACAGAAGCTGCTGGAAACAGAACCTTTTGTGTTCGGCGAGACCGGCTGCGGCAGAAACAGCAGGGGCAGCAGCGAGGTGGCAGCGTCGACGTTGGTGGGGCCGAGCGCAGGATTCAAGATGGCGGCATCGTTGATGGTGGCTCTGGTGTCAGTGCTGGCTCAAGTGACGACACAATGGCCTTGGTTCAAGAAAGTTTGTGGGCTCTGATACTTCAATTGATTCCAAGATGGCGGGGGCAGCAGCAAGGGGTTGCCAGCAGCAAGTGATGGTGATGTTGGTGGGCCCAGTTCATAGCAGCCTGTCAGGACAGTGACACAGACATTCCTTTCCTTTCATATCTGTTTCTTTACTTTCGTCTCTTATTTTTAATTCTAACTCTTGCGTTCTAAGATGACGCCGGAGAATGGCACTGCGTGCAAGTGACATTAAAATCTAACCTAATGTGGAAAATATGAACAGGAGTAGGCCTTGAAGCCTGCTCCACCAGTCAATACAATGATGTGGAGGCCCGGTGGCTCAGTGGTTAGCCTTGCTGCCTCACAGCACCAGTGACCCGGGTTCAATTCCAGCCTCGGGCAACTGCCTGTGTGGAGTTTGCACATTTTTTCCTGTGTCTGTGTGGGTTTCCTCCCATAACCCAAAAGTTTTGAGTATAAGGATTGGGAGGTCGCATTGCGGCTACATAGGACATTAGTTAGGCCGCTTTTGGAATATTGCGTGCAATTCTGGTCTCCCTCCTTTCGGAAAGACTTGAGAGGATGTTGCCAGGGTTGGAGGGCTTGAGTTACAAGGAGAGGCTGAATAGGCTGGGGCTGTTTTCCCTGGAGTGTCGGAAGCTGAGGGGTGACCTTATAGAGGTTTACAAAATCATGAAGGTCATGGATAGGATAAAAAGACAAGGTTCTTTCCCCTGGGGTGGAGGAGTCCAGAACTGGAGGGTATAGGTGAGAGGGGAAAGATTTAAAAGGGACTAAAGGAGCAACTTTTTCACACAGAGGGTGGGACATGTGTGGAATGAGCTGCCAGAGGATGTGGTGGAGGCTGGTACAATTGCAACATTTAAGAGGCATTTGGATGGGTATATGAATAGGAAGGGTTTGGAGGGATATGGGCCAATTGCTGACAAATGGGACTGGATTAGGTTCGGATATGTGGTGGGCATGGACGAGTTTGACTGAAGGGTCTGTTTCCGTGCTCTGCATCTCTATGACCCGAACTAATGTCTAACTTTCTGGGAGGAAATCAGCCCATCCTTACCCAGTCTGGCCCACGTGTGACGCCTGACCCACACAGCCGTCCGTTTGAATCCTAGTCACTCTCATTAAAGTCACTCGCCAACCACTAATGCCAAAGGCATTTAGGGACTGCCAAACAAACACTGACCGATCCCACAAGCAAACAGGACATTTGATGTCACATTAATCGCTTCCACAGACTCCTCGTTGCCTCGACACTTTCAGCCTGTTAATTTGACAGGCACAACTGATGAGCTGGAATTTCCTGCCACTATGCATGAGGAAGACTGAACTCATTGTTCGTCTGAATTCCTTTCCCAGTTTCCGGCTCTGTTCCCTGCTCACGCAGTCTGAGATGAAGCGAGACACCCGTTTGAAACTTGGAGGGCGTCTCGGAACCCACGTCCGCACCATCGCCCGAACTTCTGCCACCTGGCGCAATTTGAATCCAACGAAAATAGGAAACCATCGTCGGCTGGCAGGGAGAAGCCCGATTTGGTGCAGTCACGGGGCCTTCTAGGTGATGAAACGCCTGTCCTTTCTTGGCCTGGGCCTACGTGTGACGGCAGACCCACTGCGATGTAGCCGGCTGTGAACAGGGCAATAACATCGAGAGTGTGGCGCTGGGAAAGCACAACAGGTCGGTGCAGGAGAATCGACGTTTCGGGCATCAGAATTCCTGAAGAAGGGCTTATGCTGCTCCTCGGATGCTGCCTAACCTGCTGTGCTTTCCCAGCGCCACACTCTTGATCTCCAGCACCTCCAGTCCTCCCTCTTTCCCTCTGGGCAATAATTGCTGGCCGAGCCAGAGTCGCCCACATCCCCAGGAAGGAATTATAAAAAGGAAACGCACCTCCACTCAGCACCGCACTTTGACCTTTGACCCCCAGCGGTCCTCACTTTGACCCAGCCTCAATGATGTCTAAGATCTTCCACTTTTTGAGCATTTTCAGTGTTGACTCTTGCATTGTCTGTGGCTGAATGTTCACTTGACCAGGCACACATCCTGCTCAGCTCCCTTTGAAACACTCCTTAAAATCTACCAGTCGGCTTTAGCTGTCTGACTCAATATTGTCCTCATGACGGCCACGCACCGTTTTACAGAGTTGCTCTCAGCTGTCATTATTCACTCATGGAATGTGGGCATCGCTGGGCTGGTATTTAATGGACAGCACGGGAACTCAGTGGTAAGCACACCAGCCTCACAGTGCCAGGGCCCAGGTTCGATTCCAGCCTCGGCAACTCAATCCAAAGATGTGCAGGTTAGGGTGGACTGGCCATGCAAAGTTATCCCATAGTGTCCAGGGATGCGTAGGTTAGGGTGGATTGGCCATGCTACATTATCCCATCGTGTGCAGGGATGTGCAGGTTAGGGTGGATTGGCCATGCTAGATTGTCCCATAGTGCCCAGGGATGTGTAGGTTAGAGTGGATTGGGCAAGCTAAATTGTCCCATAGTGCCCAGCGATCTGCAGGTTAGGGTGGATTGGGCAAGCTAAATTGTCGAGGAGAAAGTGAGGTCTGCAGATGCTGGAGATCAGAGATGGAAATGTGTTGCTGGAAAAGCGCAGCAGGTCAGGCAGCATCTAGGGAACAGGAGAATCGACGTTTCGGGCATTAGCCCTTCTTCAGGAATGAGGAAAGTTGGTCCAGCAGGCTAAGATAAAAGATAGGGAGGAGGGACTTGGGGGAGGGGCGTCGGAAATGTGATAGGTGGAAAGAGGTCAAGGTGAGGGTGATAGGTCAGACTGGGGTGGGGACGGAGAGGTCGGGAAGAAGATTGCAGGTTAGGAAGGCGGTGCTGAATTTGATGGATTTGACTGAGACAGGCTGGGGGGAGGGGAAATGAGGAAACTGGTGAAATCCGAGTTCATCCCTTGTGGTTGGAGGGTTCAGTGCCCAGCGATGTGCACGTTAGAGTGGTTTGGCCATGCTAAATTGTCCCATAGTGCCCAGCGATGTGCACGTTAGAGTGGTTTGGTCATGCTAAATTGTCCCATAGTGCCCAGGGATGTGTAGGTTAGGGTGGATTGGCCATGCTAAATTGCCCCATAGTGTCCAGGGATGTGCAGTTTAGGGTGGATTGGCCATGCTAAATTGCCCCATAATGCCCAGGGATGTGCAGGTTAAAGTGGATTGGCCGTGCTAAATTGCCCATACTCAGAGGTAAATATAGGTTAGGGGAATGGGTCCAATCACCGGTGGATTGGCCGTGCTAAATTGCCCATACTCAGAGGTAAATATAGGTTAGGAATGGGTCCAATCGCCCATGCTGGCCAGATATCCTAAATTAATCTAGTCCCATTTGCCAGCATTTGACCCATATCCCTCTAAACCCTTCCTGTTCATATTCCCATCCAGATGCGTTTTAAATGCTGTAGTTTTACCAGCCTCCACCACTTCCTCTGGCAGCTCATTCCACACACGCACCACCCTCTGCGTAAAAAGGTGGCTCTCCTGTCCCCTTTATATCTTTCCCCTCTCACCCTGAACCTATACCCTCTAGTTCTGGACTCCTCCACCCCAGGAGAAAGGCCTCGTCTATTTACCCTATCCATGCCCCTCATGATTTTATAATCCTCTATAAGGTCACCTCTCAGCCTCCGACGCTCCCGGGAAAACAGCCATGTAATCTTGCACACCTCCATCATGTACCCCCTCCCCACCTCCCCCACGGCCTTCCAGCTCTAACGGAAACATCCCAAGCTTTTCCAGCCTCTCTTCATCGCCGTGCTGGGGCAACATCCTGGTGAATCTCGTCTGCACTCCCCCGGACCAATTTCACACTCTTCCCAGACTGGAACTGCACACAGTACTCCAGCCTAGGCCCAACCAAAGTCCTGTGTATAACCTCTCTGCCCTTATAACCTACGTTCAAAAGCACACAACACCAGGTTAAAGTCCAACAGACTTACTTGGGAAGTACTGGCTTTCGGAGCGCTGCTCCTTCATCAGGTAGCTAGTGGGGCAGGATCATAGGACACAGAATTTATCATAAAAGATCATGTCACACAACTGATGCAATGTATTGAACAAACCTAGAATGCTGTCAAGTCTTTAATCACTTAGAATGGGGATGTGGGTTTGAGGCATTTATATGTAAATTCCAGAACTTCTTTCAAGTTACATTCCCGAGATAACTTAAGGTTTTATTTTTAAAAAAAGGTGCCATCTCAGCTCAGACAATGCATTAAAGTTGTAAGGTTAGAGTCTGTCTGTGTTCCAAACAGACTGGTCCTGTTTCCCAGTAAGAATTGTTGCAATGTCCCATTGCCTGACTGCCTCCAGATTGTGTGCTTTTTGAACAAGATGAAATGTATCTGCAAATATAATTCTGCAAATGCAAGATAAACTCATATGTGTGTGTGCACGTGTTTGAGTGTGTGAGCGAGAGTGTGTGTGAGCAAGAGAGTAAGAGTGAGAGAGTGTGTGTGTGTGAGAGAGAAAGAATGAGCGTTTGTGAGGGATGTGTGTGTGACGTGTTTGAGTGTGTGAGCGAGAGTGTGTGTGAGCAAGAGAGTAAGAGTGAGAGAGTGTGTGTGTGTGAGAGAGAAAGAATGAGCGTTTGTGAGGGAGCGAAGGAGAGTGTGTGTATGGTGAGAGAGTGAGAGTGAGAGAGGGAGAGGGAGACTGTGTGCGTGTGAGGGAGAGAATGTGTGTGTGTGAGAGAGAGAATGTGTGTGTGAATGAGAGAATGCGTGTGTGTGAGAGAGCGTCTGTTACAAGTAGACCATAACTGAGGACTTAACATTAAGGGAAATTTGACCTTTCAGAGACAGAGGAGGGAAGGAAGGGTTGGTGGAGTAGCACTGTTAATAAGAAATGAAATGAGGACATTTGTGAGAGATGACTTAGGCTCAGATGACATACAGATCATTTGGGCCCAGGTTAAAAAAACAGCAAGGAAAAGAAAACATTGGTAGGAATGGTGTATAGATCCAAGAGTAGCCATTCTATGGGAATGCTTACAAATCAATAAATAACAGGAACATGTAAAAAGAAAAGAGCAAAAATTATAGGTGACTTTAATCTTCATGTCGATTGGATTAATGAAATTGGAAAGCGTAGCTACAATAATGACTCGGAGTGCATTAGGGAGAGTTTCCCACATCAAATATCATGGACCAATCACAGAGCAGGCTGTATTGAATGGGTAAGGTTTAATAAATGATCTCTGAGTAAAATATCCTCTAAGAAGCAGTGATCATAACATGATAGAATTCAAGGTTCAGTTCAAGAGTGAGAAACCTGGGTCAGAAACCAATATGATTAACTTAAATAAAGGGAATCACAATGAAATGCAGATAGATTTATCCAAAGTGAACTGGGCAGTTAGTTTTGCAGGGATGACAGTAAGCTAGCAGTGGCAAACATTTAACAAGGTAAGAGTAGAAAAGTGCGGCACTAGCAAAAGCACAGCAGGTCAGGCAGCATCCAAGGAGCAGGAAAGTTGACAGTAGCCCTTCAGGCAGTAGCCCTTCGAAGGAAGTAAGTCATGACTCTCAGCAAAAATATTCCCGGTGAGAGAGGGATAAACCACCATGATTAACCAAGGAAGTTAAGGAGAACATTAAGTTGAACCAAAAAGCATATAAGGAGGTCAAAGTCAGTGATAGCCCCAAAGACTGGAATAGTTTCAGAATCCAGCAAAGGAGGACTAAAAAGATAATAAAGACTGAGCAGACGAGAGCAAACTAGTGAGGAATAAAGAAACTGACACTAAGAGCTTCTTTAAATATATGAAAAGAAAGAGAGGGGTGAAAGTGAACATAAATTCTTTAGAAAATGTACCTGGGAATACATATTGAGGGAACAGAGGAGTTAAAGAGATATTTTGAGTCAGTCTTTATGGTGGAGGATACTTTGACTGTTCCTTTAATATTAAAGAATACAGCAGAGGAATTAAATATAATCACTAAAGAAGCAGTTGTAGGTAAACCAATGGGGCTAAAGGCATGATGGCTTCCATCCTAGGATCCTAAAAGAAGTAGCTACAGGAATGGTGGATGCATTGGTTGTAATTTTCCAAAAATCATTGGATTCTGCAGAAGCACCAGTGGACTGGAAAACTGCTAATGTGCCACCCCTAATCAAAAAGGGAGGCAGGCATAAAGCAGGTAACTATAGGCCAATTAGCCTAACATCTACTGTTGGAAAAGTATTGGAATTAATTATTAGGGAAGCAATAGCAGAGCAAATGAAAAATCTAATCTAAACAAACAGAGCCAGCATAGCTTCATGAAAGGGAATTGACTAATTCATTAGAGCTTTTCGAAGCAGTCTCAACCAGATGGGATAGAGGGACATTGGTAGATGAGTTGCACTTGGAGTCCCTGAAGGCATTCATCAAGGTACTTTCCAAGAGGTTAAGTCATAAGAGAAGAACCCACAGTGCTGGAGGTAGTATATTGGCATGGATAGGAAATCGGCTCATGGGCAGGAAACAGCAAGTGGGGATTAGAGGTTCTTTTACAGATGGGAGACGTGTGACCAATGGGGTTCCAAAGGGATCATCGCAACTGTTTACAATATATTAATGATGTGAAGGAAGGAAGTGAATATATGGAGCTAAATTTCCAGATGACACAAACATAGGTGGAAAGGCAGGTTGTGAGAGGAATACAAACACTTTACAGAGAGATAGATTGAGTTAGTGGGCAAAAAGTTGGGTGGCATGGTGGCTCAGTGGTTAGCACTGCTGCCTCACAGCACCAGGGTCCCAGGTTCAATTCCAGCCTTGGGTGACTTTCTGTGTGGAGTTTGCATTCTCCCTGTGTCTGTGTGGGTTTGCTCTGGTTTCCTCCCACAGCCCAAAGATGTGCAGGTGAGGTGAATTGGCTATGCTAAATTACCCATAGTGTTAGGTGCATTAGTCAGAGGTGAAATGGGTCTGGGTGGGTTACTCCTTGGAGGGTTGGTATGGACTTGTTGGGCCGAAGAGCCTGTTTTCACACTGTGGGGAATCAAATCTAATCAAAATTTGCCAAATGGGGGATAATGTGAAGTTGTTCATTTTGGAAGGCAGAACAATATACAGAATATTATTGAAATTAGGAAAAGCTGCAGACAACTAAAAACACAAAGGGACTTCAGAGTACTTGTGCATGAAATACAGAAAGTTAGCACACAGGTGCAGCAAGTAATCAGGAAGGTCAATTAAATATTGGACCTTATTTCAAGGGGTTTGGAGTATAAGAGAAGGGAAATCATACTGCAACTGTACACAGTACTGGTGAGACCACATCTGGAGTACTGTGGGGAGTTTTGGTCCCTTTATTTAAGAAAGATGTTATTTCGTTGGAGACATTTCAGAGGAGGTGCAGTAAGATGATCCCTGGTATGGAGGTGCAGTAAGATGATCTCTATGGAACCCCATTGGTCACAGGTCTCCCATCTGTAAAAGAACCTCTAATCCCCACTTGCTGTTTCCTGCCGATTTCCTATCCATGCCAATATACTATCTCCAGCTCTGTGGGTTCTTCTCTTATGACTTAACCTCTTGGAAAGTATCTTGATGAATGCCTTCTGGGACTCCAAGTGCAACTCATCTACCAATGTAAGGTTAAACAGGTTTGGAGTCTACTCGTTGGAGTTTAGAAGAACGAAAGGTGATCTCATTGAAACATATCAGATTCTTAAGGGGCTTCACTGGGTAAATGCTGCGAAGATGTTTCCCCTCATGGAAGAGTTTAAAACCAGAGGGCATAGTCTCAGAATTAAGGGGTGTTATGGACTAGGCTAGACCACTCAAAACATTCTTAAGCAGGCAGCCCAGGCCATAATTTTGCAATTTGTTTTGGTAAGTGTACAGGGAAAATTACCCAGAATGAGGTAGCTAAGTTGATCACCAGGTTTTAAAACAGACAAAAATGTATTCACAAGATTACACAATGAAACACAAAAAACAGAATAAAAAATCATTTTAGAACTATATCTTACCAAACTAGACTTAATTATGATGTTCCAAATATACACAACAGTACCAATAAGCAAACCCTCTTGAAACACAGTCAAAAAAGAATAGAGAGAAAGTGAGAGTGACAGAGCCAGCAGAGAGAGAGAGAGCGAGAGAGAGAGAGGGGAGGGCAATAGAGCCAGCAGAGAGAGAGAGAGCGAGAGAGAGAGAGAGTGAGCCAGTAAATAGAGAACAGGAGCCTTATGACTGGAGTAGTCAGCGAGGCGATGGCATGTCAGTTACAGAAAGCCCAGGTTAGAGCACAGCAGGATATTGTAGGCAGCTCTGTACACCCTGCCTAAGGGGATGATGCTCATCTTGGAGGGAGTCTGATTTACTGAGAGGAGACCAATGCTGGGCCCCAATGACACAGGGGCTACGTTTGCTGGAATTGCAGATATTACAGCGCTGTGATTAAAGTTTCCAGGGCAGGAAGACTGACTTTTCATTCACCGTGACCGCGCGATGTGGGCATCCCCTGGCTGGGCCAGTATTTATTGCCCATCCCTCATTGCCCCAAGAGAGGCTTTGCTCTCCTCAACAGGTCGAAGTCGCACGTTTCGGTTCGGCCTCACCTGGAGTACACCGTTCAATGCTGGTCGCCACATCACAGGAAAGATGCGGAGGCTTTGGAGAGGGAGGAGAAGAGGGTTTCCCAGGACGCTGCCTGGGTTAGGGGGCTCGAGTTGAAATGTCTAATATTAGGGGGCATTCGTTTAAGGTGAAAGTTCAAAGGAGATGTGAGGGGGCAGGACTTTTTACACAGAGGGTAGTCGGAGTGTGGGACACGTTGCCAAGAATGATGGCAGAGGCGTAGATGATAGGGGCGTTTAAGATGCTTTTAGATAAGCAGATGGATATGCAAGGAATGGAGGGATATGGACCAGGGGCGGTCAGAAGGGATTAGTTCAATTTGGCATCATGTTGGGCATAACATTGTAGGTCAAAGGGCCCACATCTCTACGTGCTGTACATCTCTATGTTCTATGTAAAGGTCGTAGAGAGTCACCCTCCATTACTGGACGCAATGAAAGAACTGTCAACATCATTCCAAGCCTGAATGCACCAGAGATGACAGGCAGTGGTGTTCCCAGCTCTTGGTCTTCTTAAGAGTAGAAATCACAGCTTTGGTAGGCACTGGAGAAGTTTGACAAGGATGTTGCTGGGACTGGAGGGTTTGAGCTGCAGGGAGGAATCTGAATAAAATTAGAATCCCTACAGTACGGAAACAGGCCCTTCGGCCCAACAGGTCCACACCGACCCAACAAAGAGTAACCCACCCAGACCTATTCCACTACCCTATATTTGCGCCTTACTAATGCATCTAACCTATACATCCCTGAACACGATGGGTAATTTAGCATGGCCAATCCACCCTGATCTGCACATCCCTGAACACTATGATATAATTTAACATGGTCAATCCACCCTAATCTGCACATCCCTGGACACTATGGGACAATTTAGCATGGCCAATCCACCCTAACCTACACATCCCTGAACACTATGGTATAATTTAACATGCTGAAAATGTGTTGCTGGAAAAGCGCAGCAGGTCAGGCAGCATCCAAGGAAGGAGAATCGACGTTTCAGGCATAAGCCCTTCTTCAGGAAAGAAGCCCTTCCTGAAGAAGGGCTTATGCCCGAAATGTCGATTTTCCTTCCTTGGATGCTGCCTGACCTGCTGCGCTTTTCCAGCAACACATTTTCAGCTCTGATCTCCAGCATCTGCAGTCCTCACTTTCTCTCTATAATTTAACATGGCCAATCCACCCTAACCTACACATCCCTGAACACTATGGGACAATTTAGCATGGCCAATCCACGCTAACCTACACATCCCTGGACACTATGGGACAATTTAGCACGGCCAATCCACCCTGACCTGCAAATCTTTGGACTGTGGGAGGAAACCGGAGCACCTGGAGGAAACCCACGCAGACACAGGGAGAATGTGCAAACTCCACACAGACAGTCGCCTGAGGCTGGAATCGAACCTGGGACCCTGGTGCTGTGAGGCAGCAGCGCTAACCACTGAGCCACCGTATAGACTGGGGCATTTCTTCCCTGAAGAGTCGGAGACTGAGAGGTCACTTTATCATGGTTTATAGAATCACGAAGGGCATGGGTAGGATAAACAGCTAAGGAGGGGTGTCTCCAAAACTGACAATGATAGGTATAAGGTGAGAGGAGAAAGATTTAAAAGGGCCCTGAGGTGTAAACGTTTCACGCAGAAGGTGGTGTGTGTGTGTGTGTACGGAACGAGCTGCCAGAGGATCTGGTGGAGGCTGCTACAATGTACAACGCATCTGGATGGGTATCAGAACCGGAAGGGTTTAGATGGCCAAACGCTGGCAAATGGAGCCAGGTCAGATTGGGATGTGTGGTAGCCGTGGAGGAGTTGGATGGAAGGGTCTGTTTTCCTGCTGTACGACGCTGTGACTCCGTGAGCCTTGGTGAATGGGGCTTTTGGGTTGTACGCACTGCTGCTGCTGGCCAGGGCAGATATGAATAGCAATTCTTCAATCCGAATGCTTAGAGGCTGAATTTATTCACAACTGGCCTGAACCTTCTCTCCTTCCTCAAAATGCACCTTCTTTCAGACAAACTTGACTGAACTTCTGCACTTAGCCCGACAGGGCCAATGGGTTGAGAAGTGGCAGATGGAGTTTAATTCAGATAAATGCGAGCTGCTGCATTTTGGGAAAGCAAATCAGGGCAGGACTTATACACTTAATGGGAGGGTCCGAGGGAGTGTGGCTGAACAAAGAGACCTTGGAGTGCAGGTTCATTGCTCCTTGAAAGTGGAGTCGCAGGTAGATAGGATAGTGAAGAAGGTATTTGGTATGCTTTCCTTTATTGGTCAGAGTATTGAGTACAGGAGTTGGGGGGGCCATGTTGCGGCTGTACAGGACATTGGTTCGGCCACTGTTGGGATATTGCGTGCAATTCTGGTCTCCTTCCTATCGGAAAGGTGTTGTGAAACTTGAAAGGACTCATAAAGATTTTACAAGGATATTGCCAGGGTTGGAGGATTTGAGCTATAAGGAGAAGGTGAACACGCTGGGGCTGTTTTCCCTGGAGCGTCAGAGGCTGAGGGGTGACCTTATAGAGGTTTATAAAATCATGAGGGGCATGG
>NC_057756.1:4995614-4996772 GCF_004010195.1 Chiloscyllium plagiosum | reverse complement strand
AACTAGAGGGCATAGGTTTAGGGTGAGAGGGGAAAGATATAAAAGAGACCTAACGTGTAACTTTTTCACACAGAGGGTGGTGCGGGTATGGAATGAGCTGCCAGAGGAAGTGGTGGAGGCTGGTACAATTACAGCATTTAAAAGGCATCTGGATGGGGAGATGAACAGGAAGGGTTTGGAGGGATTTGGGCCGGGTGCTGGCAGGTGGGACTAGATTGGGTTGGGATATCTGGTTGACATGGACGGGTTGGACCGAAGGGTCTGTTTCCGTGTTGTACATCTCTATGACTCTATGACCTCCCTAAAAAGTGACCCAGAACCTGTTTCGTTAATTGCCATCCAAGTAGTTATGACACAAAAGCCATTGATTAGTTTCAGTTTGGTGACGTTATGGTTGTCACATATTTGAATTGTTATTTTTCACTGGAAGTGCCAACACCCTTCAAGCAGATAGGCTGGGTCTCTGCTTATAACGACAGGCAGTGCAATGTTGTGCAGGCAGATAATTGATATTTCCGGTCATGTATATTAATCACGGGAGAATTATCTACATAGATACGTGATTGAGGTCTGGCAAGTTACACAACAGAAAGACAGGAGAGGCTTAATCAGCTACAGGCTCAGAAAGTGTTCGCGAAATCGCATGCCAAGTGAAACTAAATGATGTGTCTCAAAGGGGAGAGGAAATGCCTTCCCACAGATTAAAGTCCCAGCAAGACATAAAGTCACACAGCGTGAAAACACGCCCTTCGGCCCTATATGTCCATGCCAACCAGGTTGCCCATTTGCCTACGTTTGCCCCTATCCCTCTAATCCTTTCCGATTAGACTCATGGAGTAACGCAGCATGCAAACAGACCCTTTGGTCCAACCTAGGCAGAAGGGGATACTGCAGATGCTGGAGGTTAGAGTCTAGATTAGAGCAGTGCTGGAAAAGCACAGTACGTCAGGCAGCATCCGAGGTGCAGGAAAATCGATGTTTCGGGCAAAGGCCCTTCTTCAGGAATGAGGCTGGGAGCCTCAGGGGTGGAGAGATAAATGGGAGGGGGGTGGGGCCAGGGAGAAGGCAGCTGGGAACAACAGGTGGATGGAGGTGGGGGTAAAGGTGATAGGTCGGAGGGGAGGGTGGAGCAGATAGGTGGGAAGAAAGATTGACAGG
>NC_057756.1:4993874-4995544 GCF_004010195.1 Chiloscyllium plagiosum | reverse complement strand
TGCGGGTGTCCCAGAGATGTTCCCTAAAGCGCTCTGCTAGGAGGTGTCCAGTCTCCCCAATGTAGAGGAGACTGCATCGGGAGCAACGGATACAATAAATGATATTGGTGGATGTGCAGGTGAAACTTTAATGGATGTGGAAGGCTTCTTTGTGGCCTTGGATAGAGGTGAGGGGGGAGGTGTGGGCGCAGGTTTTGCAGTTCCTGCGGTGGCAGGGGAGGGTGCCAGGATGGGAGGGTGGGTTGTTGGGGGTCGTGGACCTGACCAGGTAGTCACAGAAGGAATGGTCTTTGTGGAAAGCACATAGGGGTGGGGAGGGAAATATATCCCTGGTGGTGGGGTCTGTTTGGAGGTGACGGAAATGTTGGCGGATGATGCAATTTATGCAAAGGTTGGTGGGTTGGAAGGTGAGGGGCATGAAGGGGTTCTGTCCTTTGGTCCAACCTCTCCAAGCCAACTAGAAAACCGAAATAAAACTAGTGCCATTTGCCAGCACTTGGCCCATATCCCTCCAAACCCTTCCTATTCACACACCCATCCAAATACCTCCTAAATGCTGTAATTGTACCAGCCTCCACTACATCCTCTGGCAGCTCATTCCATAAACGTACCACCCAGTGTATGAAAACGTTGCCCCTTAGGTCTCTGTTATATCTTTCCCCTCTCACCCTAAACCTACGCCCTCTCGTTCTGGACTCCCCCACCCCAGGGAAAAGACCATGTGTATTTACCCTATCCATGCCCCTCATGATTTTATAAACCTCTACAAGGTCATCCCTCAGCCTCTGACGCTCCAGGGAAAACAGCCCCAGCCCATTCATCCTCTCCCTATAGCTCAAACCCTCCAGTCTCGCTGACATCCTTTTTGCACCTTTTCTAGTTTAATAGCATCCTTCCAATAACAGGGTGACCAGAAGTCTACACAGTACTCCAAATATGGCCTTGCTAATATGTTCTACAGCCATAACATGATGTCCCAACGCCTGTACTCAATAATCCAACTGATAAAGACAAGCATGCCAAACGCCTTCCTCACCTCCCTGTCTACCTGTGACACAGCTTTCAAGGAACTATGTACCTGAACCCAGGTCTCTCTGTTAGGTAACACTCCCCAGGGACGTACCAATCACTGAGTAGGTCCAGTCCTGGTTAGAACGTTCAAATACAGAATTCCAAAAGCTTAACAACTTAACGCAGTAAAGCTAACATACAAAACAAAGTAGGCCAGGTAGCGTTTTAAATATACTTCACCACTGAGTAGCTGATCTGATTTTAAACTCAGCTTGACATTCCAGCTCATACCCCAGCCCCAATAATCAAAAGCAGGAAGTCCAAACACCCAAAGACAAGCAGAATGTGCTGGAAAAATGCAGCATCTGTGGAGGAAGAGATGGAGAGAGAGAGACAGACACGCACACACACACTCTCTCAAGCACACACACACTCTCATACACACTCACTCACACACACTCTCTCTCATTCACATACTCTCTCTCTCTCACACACACACACATAAACACACACACTCTCTCTCTCACACACACACACACTCTCATACACACTCACACTCTCCCACACACACTCACACACACTCACACTCTCTCACACACACTCTCACTCTCACACACACATACTCTCTCACACACACTCACACTCTCTCACACACACTC
>NC_057756.1:4980049-4992943 GCF_004010195.1 Chiloscyllium plagiosum | reverse complement strand
AACCCCAGCACCCCACACCCACACACACACACTCTCACTCACACAGACACACAAATATACACACACAGACACACAAATACACACAGACATACACAGTCACACACACAGACACACAAATACACACACACAGACATACACACACAAAGACATACACACAGACACACACACAGACACACTCACATGCACAGACACTCACATACACACACACAGACACTCTCTCACACACACACATACAGACACATACACACTTACACACACACATATACGCGCGCACACACACACCCACACGTGTGCACATTTTGAGTCTTCTCTGGAACAGGAAAGGCCTGGAAAATAGGGGGTTGACACAGAGAGAGGAGGAGTGAGTTGGGCGGATAGTTATGGAGCCCAGAGCAGAAACAAAAGGCAGTGACCATTGGAGAGGGAGGGGGGGATGGCGAAGGAGTGACTGAGATGGTAAATCAGTGCGAACGTTTGGGATGGAAAGGAGAAAAAACTGACCCAACACAGCTAATGGGGAGATGGAAGCGTAAGATTATTCCCAAAGACCGGAAGTGGTGTGCAGGGATCTGAGACGGTTATAGGGCCAGGAGAGGGAGAATGCATGGTCAGGAAGGGGGACAGCTGAGCTCAGGGAAGGATTTGAGAATTTGAAAACTGCTCAGGAGCTGACACGGGGCAGCGGGCGCTGTGGGTGACGGGTGAACAGGATTCGTTTTGAGTCGAAATGGCAGAGCTTTGCGTGGTCTCCGGCTCACCGAGGTTAGGAGAGAGTGGAGCGGACGTATCTGGTGGTCACAAAGGTACAGGTGAGGGTTGCCATTGTGGTAGTCAGGTCTGGGTGTGGGTGTGGTGGGGGGTGGGGAGAACGCTCAGGGCTGAGAGGTGATTATATGACCTTGGCACAACAGGGTGGCTCAGTGGGTTTGCGTTGCTGCCTCACGGCGCCAGGGACCTAGGTTCAATTCCAGCCTCGGGCAACTGTGGAGTTAGCACAGTTATCCCTGTGGATTTCCCTCCAGGCGCTCAGTTTCCTCCCAAGGGCCGAAGATGTCCAGGTTAAGGTGGATCGGCCATGGGAAAAGCGCTGGATTCCTGGGATCGGGTGTGATGCTCTTCAGGAGGTCAGAGTGGATGGGCTGAATGGCGCCTCTCTGCACTGCAGGGGGTCTGCGATTCTAACTCAAACAGGGCCATAATTGATAACGTTCAGACCCTTGACCTCCGACAGGACACTATTGCATGTGCTTTTTAATAAATGCGCAAGATTGTTGCGTTGGTATACCCAAAATATTTAATCCCGATTCCCTCCGTCTAGTTAGTAAGTTTGCAGATGACACCAAAATTGGAGGTGTAGTGGACAGCGAAGAAGGTTACCTCAGATTACAACAGGATCTGGACCAGATGGGCCAATGGGCTGAGGAGTGGCAGATGGAGTTTAATTCAGATAAACGTGAGGTGCTGCATTTTGGGAAAGCAAATCTTAGCAGGACTTGTATACTTAATGGTCAGGTCCTAGGGAGTGTTGCTGAACAAAGAGACCTTGGAGTGCAGGTTCATAGCTCCTTGAAAGTGGAGTCGCAGGAAGATAGGATAGTGAAGAAGGTGTTTGGTATGCTTTCCTTTATTGGTCAGAGTATTGAGTACAGGAGTTGGAAAGGTCTGTTTCCGTACTGTACATCTCTATGACTCAATTCCATCCCTCACTTCTCTTCTACCTCTTACTTCCTCCAAGAGCTGTGAGCCTTTAATATGGCTATGAATTATATCCCTTGAGACTAGCAATCCAGCTCCCATCCTGTAGAGCACTTCCTGTGCACTTACAAATGCTTTGAATGGACACCCCTTCTGACAGAACAATTCTGTCCCAGTGAGGGTCTGGCATGACCTTTTGACCCGATGGGTCACAGTTCAGAAACAATGAGGCTATCAGATCTGTGGGCTGGGGTCGGTGCCAAAACTTTGTTCCACTCAAATCGCTTCGTGTTAGCTCCAGCCGTTTCCTGAATGAGTAGAACTTGTTTAAATGTTGCCACAGTTTTGTTAGTTGGACGTTTAATCGCATCTCAAAGTAGAAAGTTGTACCTGGGGTTTCTTTTTTTTTTGTCCACGTTCTCTTGTGTGTCAGCAGGAAAGCCCTGCCCTGTTCGTTTCTGTCGACTGGTAATTTGTTTCCTGTCTGCAGTATGGCCAGAGCGAAAGATCAAACTCAATTCTTTTGTCCACTCGCAACTGTTTCTCCGTTCTATCAGCTTTCATCTGTTGTTCTCTCCCGATAGTGCTGGCTTTTTCAGAGTCATTAGGTCCTCCAGCGCGGAAACAGGCCCTTCGGTCCAACTCGTCCGCGCCGACCAGAATATCCCAACCTAATCTAGTCCCATTTTTCCAGCACTTGGCCCATGTCCCTGGAAGGAGACAGCGAGGACTGCAGATGCTGGAGATCAGCGTCGAGAGGCTGGTGCTGGAAAAGCACAGCAGGTCAGGCAGCATCCGAGGAGCAGGAGAAAAATCGACGTTTCGGGCAAAAGCCCTTCATCAGGAATGGGGTCTGTTGCCGGACGTCGTTTCACCCAAATCGCTTTCTGTTAGCTCCAGCCACTTCCCTTTCCTGATGAAGGGCTCTTGCCTGAAACGTCGATTCTCCTGCTCTTCGGATGCTGCCTGACCTGCTGTGCTTTTCCAGCACCACATTCTCAACCCATATCCCTCCAATCCTTCCTATTCATATACCCATCCAGATGCCTTTTAAATGCTGTAACTGTACCAGCCTCCACCACTTCCTCTGGCAGCTCATTCCATACAGGTACCACCCTCTGTGTGAAAAAGTTGCCTCTTAGGCCCCTTTTAAATCTTTCTCCTCTCACCCTAAACCTGTGCCCTCTAGTTCTGGACTCCCCCATCCCAGGGAAAAGACCTCATCTATTTACCCTATCCATGCCCCTCATGGTTTTGTAAAGCTCTATAAGGTCACCCCTCAGCCTCCGACGCTCCAGGGAAAACAGCCCCAGCCTGTTCAGCCTCTCCCTGTAGCTCAAATCCTCTGACCCTGGCAACATCCTTATAAATCCATTCAAGTTTCACAGCATCCTTCTGATAAGAGGGTGACCAGAAGGTCTTACAACAAGGAAACAGACCCTTCAGCCCGACCAATCCATGCTGACCATGTTTCCAAACGAAAGTAGTCCCATCTGGCCTCCAAACTTTCCTATTCATGAGCTTATTCAAATGTTGTTTCAACATTGTAACGGTCTCCACATCCATCACTTCCTTTGGAAGTTCATTCCGGACCCAAACCACTCTCTGTCTGAAAAAAAAGTTGCCCCTCATGTCCTACTTTAATCTTTCTCCTCCCGTCTTTAAAACATGTCCCCCAGTTTTAAACCTCCCCACTCTGAGGAAAACGTCCTCATCATTCAACTCATAAGAACATGAGAACGTGGAGCAGGAGTAGGCCGTCCGGCCCTTCGACCCTGCTCTGCCATTCAATAAGATCACGGCTGATGTTTGAGTGGCCTCAGCTCCACATCCTCACCCTCTCACCGTAACCCTTAGCTCCTCTATGGTTCAGAAAAATCTAGCTTAGCTTTAAAAATGTTCACTGAGGTAGCTTCAACTACCTCGCTGGGCAGTGAATTCCACCGATTTACAACTCTTTGGGTGAAGACGTTCCTTCTCAGTTCAGTCTTAAATTTGCTCTCCATAATCTTGATGCTATTCCCCCTTGTCCTAGTTTCACCTGTCTGTGGAAACCTCCTCTCTACTCCTGTATTATCTATACCCGTCACAATTTTCTAGGCATCTATAAGATACTCTCATTCTCCTCAATTCCAATGAATATAATCTGTGTCCTTCATGATTTTATAAACCCTCAGTGCCCGAGGGGGCAGCACGGTGCCTCAGTGGATTAGCCCCTGCTGCCAGGGCCCTGGGTTCAATTCCAGCCTCGGGCCAACTGACTGTGTGGGGTTGCACATTCTTGCTGTGACTACGTGGGTTTCCTCCGGGTGCACCGGTTTCCTCCCATGGACCAAAGATGTGCAGGTTAGGGTGGATTGGCCATGCTAAATTGTCCCATCGTGGCCAGGGATGTGTAGGTTAGGGTGGATTGGCCATGCTAAATTGTCCCATAGTGCCCAGGGATGTGCAGGTTAGGGTGGATTGGCCATGCTAAATTGTCCCATAGTGCCCAGGGATGTGCAGGTTAGGGTAGGCCTCACCTTCATTCCCCTATGCTCCCGGATTAATGAATTCAACACGCGGCGTGACATCGAACGATTCTTCCGCCGCCTTCGCCTCCGCGCCTACTTCTTCAACCAAGATTCACGCCCACCCTCTGACGACCCCTTCTCCCGCCTCCAACACACCCCATCCACCTGGACACCCCGTGCTGGCCTCCTACCTGCCCTCGAATTCAATAAGGTTTGTGAGGCACGACTTGCCCTTCACAAAACCATGCTGACTATCCTTGGTCACATTATTCCTATCCAGATGTGCATAAATCCTATCCCTTACAATTCTCTCTAAGACTTTGCCCACAACAGAAGTGAGACTCACCGGCCTATAGTTACTATGGTCCCTGAGTGAAAATTCTCCTCAAACTGAAACTCCGAGTCTCACTGAATTCTCTGCAATCTCTCCCTTTGCAGGACGATCTCTTCAATGTTTCACGTGTTCAGCCTCCTCGGGCTCCTGCTCACTGAGAGAGACCACTTGCCTGAGTGGCATCACCAACTGCCAGACTGTGTCATCCCACACCATCATCGGTAATCCTGCCTTTCTGTTGAGAGCCGACTCTTCCCAGATTGGAGGGAATGGGGCCAGACAGTGTGCTGGGAAGTTTCTTTCCCCGTTTGCTGAGTGCAGACGTGTTGGCTGGAGACTACGTGGCGGCTACTGGTTTCAGTTCCTCTCAGCGCAAACCCACATGGAGCAGGGGCCCTGCTGTGGGACAGGGTGGAGTGTCCCTACCTCTGAGACAGGAGTGCCGGACAATCATCCCAGCCCCTGAAGAGGCGTAGGGTAATATTCTCCAGAACACTGTGGTTCTGAAAATATCTCCATGTGATACTGGGTTTATTATTGTCACATGCACCGAGATACAGTGAAAAGTATTGTTCTGTATGATATCCAGACAAATCACACCTTACAGAAGTACATCAGGGTAATGGAACAGAATGCAGAATATAGCGTTCCAGCCACAGGGAAGGTGCAGAGAAAGATCAACTCTAACATATGTACGGTCAGGTCATTAGTCTGATAACAGCGGGGAAGAAGCTGTTCTCGAATCTGTTGGTACGTGTTTCCAAACCTTTGTATTTTCTGCCTGATGGAAGAGGGATGCATTGATCTGTCTTTGATTTCAAATTAAAAACTGATCGAGCGTTCAGTGCCATCTGTGGAAGAGATTTCTAAACGTCTGCCACCCTTTGTGCTTCCTAACATCTCTCCTGTACGTTCTGAACCTAATTCTCAAACAATGCCCCTGAGAACGCCCAACCAGTGGAAATAGTTTATCCCTCATCTGCTGTCTTTCAAGTTGTTGGTTTGCTCGCTGAGCTGGAAGGTTCGTTCTGAGATGATTCGTCACCAAGCTCGGTAGCATCATTGGTGAGCCCTTTGGCGATGTGCTGACCCGTTTGCAATCTATGTGTCTCGGTCTGTTGTGGTGGGTAAGATCATTTCCAGTTCTTTTTTCTGAGAGGTTGATAAACGGGGTCCAAATCGAGGTGCTTGTTGACGGAGTTCCGGTCTGAATGCCAGGCCTCTAGGAGTTCCCTGCCGTGCGTCTGCCCCAGGGTGGACGTATTGTCCCAGTAGAACTGGTGTCCCTCTTCCTCTGTCTGTAAGGATACTGGTTGTGTCTTTTATTGGTTAGTTGTTGCTCATGTATCCTGTAACTATCACCAGTATCCGAAGAGGGACAACGGTTCGACTGGGACAATAGTCCATCCTGGGGACAAGCGCACGCACATGAATTTCTCGAGGCCTGGCGTTCAGACCGAAACTCCATCAACAAACAAAATCCACATGGACCCCATCTACCAACCTCTCAGAAAAAGGACATCACCCACCACAACAGACCAAGACACAGAAATAGCAAGCCACGTCTCACCAGAGGCTGACTGATGATGTTACCAAGTATGGTGACGGAATGTCTGAGAACGAACCTTCCAGCTCAGCGAGCTGACTTACAACCTGAGCTACAACTCATCTCAAAAATCGCTCTACCCTCTTTTCTTGCTAATCTCCTGAAAACTTCAATCAGCGGCACGGTGGCACAGTGGTTAGCACTGCTGCCTCACAGCGCCAGAGACCCGGGTTCAATTCCCGTCTCAGGCGACTGACAGTGTGGAGTTTGCACATTCTCCCCGTGTCTGCGTGGGTTTCCTCTGGGTGCTCCGGTTTCAACCCACACTCCAAAAATGTGCAGATTAGGTGAATTGGCCATGCTAAATTGCCTGTAGTGTTAGGTGCAGGGGTAAATGTAGGGGAATGGGTCTGGGTGGGTGCGCTTCGGCGGGTCGGTGTGGACTTGTTGGGCCGAAGGGCCTGTTTCCACACTGTAAAGTAATCTAATCTAATCTAGAGAAAAGAGCTTTAATTTGTATAGTCTCTTCTCATCACTTGAGCCTTGAAGTCCAGGTATTCACCACTTTCAATGTCCACCCACCACCTCCCTCCCCAACAATAGTGTGCACCATCTACTGGATGCACTACACTAATGCTCCTTTAACACCACCGTCAAAGTCCATGGCTTCCACTTCCAGGCAGGTAATGGCCGCACAGATACAGGAGAACACCACTGCACTCCCTTTCCAAGATGCACAGCATCCTGACCTGGGCTCAATATTGGCCGTTCCTTCAATAATCATGCTGCACGAACTTGACTGAGTTTTTCGAAGAGGTAACGAAGAGGATTGATGCAGGCAGAAAGGCGGACGTGAACCATATGCTCTTCAGGAAGGCGATCGACAAGGTTCCTCGTGGTAGCCTGGGTGGCAAGATGAGATCACGGTGAGATCCAACCATTTGGGTACAGAGCTGGCCCGAAGGTAGGAGACAGAGGTTGGTGGTGGAGAGTTGTTTTTCGGACTGGAGGCCTGTGACCAGTGGAGTGCCACAAGGCTCGGTGTTGGGTCCACTACCTTTTGTCATTAATATCAATGATTTGGATCTGGAGGCATAAGTTTGCAGATGACACCAAAATTGGAGGCGTAGTGGACAGCGAAGAGGGTTACCTCAGAGGACAACGGGATCTTGATCAGATGGACCAATCGGCCGAGGAATGGGCAGATGGAGTTTAATTTAGATAGGTGCTGCATTTTGGAAAGGCAAATCAAGGCAGGACTTATCCACTTAATGGTAAGGTCCCAGGGAGTGTTGCTGAGCAAAGAGACCTTGGAGTGCAGGTTCATAGCTCCTTGAAAGCGGAGTCGCAGGTAGATAGGATAGTGAAGAAGGTGTTTGGTATGCTCTCCTTTATTGGTCGGAGTATTGAGTACAGGAGTTGGGAGGTCATGTTGAAGCTGTGCAGAGTATTGGTTAGGCCATTTTTGGAATATTGCATGCAATTCTGGTCTCCCTCCTGTAGAAAGGATGTTGTGAAACTTGAAAGGGTTCAGAAAAGATTTACAAGGATGTTGCCAGGGTTGGAGGAGTTGAGCTATAGGGAGAGGCTGAACAGGCTGGGGCTGTTTTCCCTGGAGGGTCGGAGGCTGAGGGGTGACCTTATAGAGGTTTACAAAATTATGAGGAGCGTGGATAGGGTAAATAGACAAGGTCATTTCCCTGGGGTTAGGGAGTCCAGAACTAAAGGTTTAGGGTGAGAGGAGAAAGATTTAAAAGAGATCTAAGGGGCAACCTTTTCACGCAGAGAGTGGTACGTGTATGGAATGAGCTGCCAGAGGAAGTGGTGGAGGCTGGTACAGTTACAACATTTAAAAGGATAGGTATATAAGGACAGGAAGGGTTTAGAGGGATATGGGCCAAGCGCTGGCAAATGGGACGAGATTAATTTTGGATATCTGGTCAGCATGAACGAGGTGGACTGAAGGGGCCGTTTCCGTGCTGTACACCTCTTTGACTCGACAACTCTAATTGCTGAGTGCGGTTTTCGTTCTGAACGGCATTGTGGGTTTACCGACAGCACACGGGCTGTGGCAGACAAAGATGGCTGCTCACTGATGCCTTTTGCAGGGCCCAATAGGGACAGGCACCAAATACCAGACTTGTCGTCGATGCCCGCGTGGGGGAGTGACCAGAAAAATCCGGTAAACCAATTCCGAGGTGCAAAGCGAAAATGGCCTGCAAGGTGGACCCACATGGAGAGCGAGATGGCAGTAAATATGAACCAAAAGAAAACGTGTGCCTGACCTACGCACAGCTTGTAATTCGATGTCCCTGCCACTTTCTCTGGCAACATGATCCTCTGCGTGAAAAAGTTTCCACCCCCCCTCACCATAAATTTATGCTCTCGAGTTCTGGACTCCCCCGCTCAGGGGTGATAAAAAAACTTCACCTTATCTATCCCCCTCACTGCTTTTATGAGCTTCCATTCGTCACCCTTCAGCCTCCAGGGACAAAACTCCCAGCCTATCCAGCCTCTTCTCAAACCCTTGGTAACTTCCTTGCAAATCTTTTCTACATCCTTTCCAACTTAATGATGTCCTTCCTAAAGCAGGGCAGCAATAATTGTTCGCCAGGATCTCCGGTTCGATTCCAGCCTCAGGGCGACTGTCTGTGCGGAGTTTGCACATTCTCCCCGTGTCTGCGTGGGTTTCCTCCGCGTGCTCCGGTTTCTTCCTACAATCCAAAGATGTGCAGGACAAGAGAATTGGCCATGCTAAAAGGCCCCATAGTCGTTAGGTACATCAGTCAGAAGGGGGTGGATTATTCTTCAGAGGGTTGGTGTGGACTTGTTGGGCTGAAGGGCCTGTTTCCACACTGTAGGGAATCTAATCTACTCCAAACATATCCTTACCCAAGTCTTATACAGCCGTAACATGATGTCCCAACTTCTGTACTCAATTTAAAAGTGACCTAAGGGACAACTTTTTGTGGTGCATGTATGGAACGAGCTGCCAGAGGAATTGGTGGAGGCTGGTACAATTACAGCATTTAAAAGACATCAGGATGGGTATGTGAATAGGAAGGGTTTGGAGGGATATGGGCCGGGTGCTGGCAGGTGGGACTAGATCGATTTAGAATATCTGATCAACATGGATGAGTTGGACCGAAGGCTTTGTTTCCGATCTCTATGACTCATGTTTGTTCAGATACATAGTTCTTGAAAGTCGTGTCACGGGTAGACAGGTATTAACACACTTGCCTTCATTGTTTCCATCATTGAGTATAGGTGGTGGGATGTCATATTGAGATTGTACAAGATGTTGGTGAGACCTCTTCCGGAGTACTGTATGCAGTTCGGGGCACTTTGCTATAGGATGGATACGATTAAATTTTGGAGGGCTCAGAATTTTGTCGGGACTGGAGGGTTTGGGTGATCCGGAGAGGCTGGATAGGCCAAGCCTTCTTTTATTGGAGCATAGGGAGTTGAAGGGTGACTCAGAGAGCAGTAAGGGTATGGAATGCTTTGCCTGCAACAGTAGTAGATTCGCCAAGTTTAAGTGCATTTAAGTCGTCATTGGACAGGCATATGGACGTACATGGAATAGTGTAGGTGGGATGGGCTTCAGATTAGTATGACAGGGCGGCGCAACATCGAGGGCCGAAGGGCCTGTACTGCGCTGTGATGTTCTATGTTCTATGTTCTTACAGAGGTTTATAAAATCTTGAAGGGTGCAGATAAGATGAATGGCAAAGGTGTTTTCTCTAGGGTGGGGAGTTCAAAAGTAGGGGGCATATTTATAAGGTGAGAGGAGTGAGAGCCCTGAGGGACAACATTTTCACACAAAGCTTGGTTCGTGTCTGGAATGAACTGCCAAAGGAAGTGGTGGATGGGGGTACAGTTCCAACTTTGAAAAGACGTTTGGATAAGGGCATGAATAGGAGAGATTTGGAGGGACATGGGCCAGGGGCAGGCAGGTGGGACTAGTTTAGTTGGGGAAACTTGGTCAACAGGATGAGTTGGACTAAAGGGTCTGTTCCCGTGACCCTCTCAACGACGTTGGTCACAGTCTGAGCAATACCTCTGTTCCATTCCCCTCGGCCTCCGACTGTCAAGATGGGGCTCGGTGTCGTGAGCTGGAGGAGGAGAATGCAGAAGGGGCTCACCTTCAAGAGGAATGAAAGACGGGAATTTCGGGGCTGAGACCCTGGAAAATCTCAAAGGCCCCGTGGGTCAAACCACCGTTCGCTTGAGTGGACACCAAGAGGCGAATGTTCCTTCACTGTGGCGCAGGTTGAAAGACTGGTTTCGCAAATTTGAGTTATAAAGCACAAGTCGAACCGGAGGAGTGGGGGAGAGTGGGGGTGAGGGATTACTCTCCACAGTGGGGGGGGGGGAGTGAAAGAGGGTCCAACAACTCTCCCACCCCACCCACCCACACAGATCCCAAGAAACCTTTGAAAAGTCACTCCCTCTCTGGCTGGTGTACAATGTGTACCAGTTCCGATGCCCTGTTAAATGCCTCAATCCAGCATCTTTCCCCCCCCCCTTCAACACCGTCTCTTGAATGCAAATTCCAGGCAGCAGTAGAATTTGTGGGCCAACCCTTATTTCTTCCATCATGGTGACTCAATGGTTAGCACTGGGACCTGGGTTCGATTCCACCCTTAGGCGACTGTCTGTGTGGAGTTTTCACATTCTCCCCGTCCCTGCGTGCATTTCCTCTGGGTGCTCCGGTTTCCTCCCACAATCCAAAGATGTGCAGGTTAGGGTGGATTGGCCATGCTAAATTGTCCCATAGTGTTCACGGATGTGCAGGTTAGGGTGGATCGGCCATGCTAAATTTCCCATAATGCTTCAGGGATGTGCAGGTCATGTGCATTCTTCAGGGGTAAATGTAGGGGAAGGGGAAATGGTCTGGGTGGGTTACTCTTCGGAGGGTCAGTGTGGACTTGTTAGGTCAAAGGGCCTGTTTCCACACTGCAGGGATTCACTGATTGTACGATTATGTTAGTGACCTCAATCTGAACAATGATCATGTCCTTTCATGAAACATTCTGTCGATGGAGAAAGCCGATCTGCTGTCCTTTCCACCTGTTGGACCCTTCCCATAATGCTCCCTGTCAGACTCCTTGCCAGGTCATTTAAACTCTGACCTCACCATCGTAGGCACAAAATCCCTATCACCCTGAACTGACCCCGACTGGGCATGGTCGTCTCACGCCCATCATCCATTGCCAGCTCTCCTCCGCGTTTCTGATGAAAATATGCCGTGTCCGCCACCATTCGCTTCGGCGTTTTCCAAACCAAACTTGGCACAAATGGCAGTGAAAGTGTTTTTCTTGATTTGTTCCCCAATTCAGGCCCGGGCCCATAATGAAATATAACGTTAGCCAGAAAGTTTCCACTCCAAGCAAACAGCCCAAGGGGTTCCACATCAGGCAGTGACCTTCTGTCAAGGTGGCAGTGGTGGAGTAGGCGTGAGGTCTTGTGCCCAGATCCGCAATCATTCCGCCCACTTCCTTCCTTTCCTTTCCTCTATCCTTCCTTCCTTCTTTTATGTTTTTCTCTCTAGTTTTTGGTGTTCCTTTTGGTGGCTAACGGCTGTGACCCAACAGGAGCCTGGGTAGCGGCAGTGATAACGTGGTCGTTGGTGAACCACGGGCGTGCCAGGGTGGGTGGGTCTTAGCCCAGTGCAGAGTAAAGGCTTGCTCATCACAGGTGGGGGTGGGAGAGAGAGAGAGACAGAGAGAGAGAGAGAGAGAGAGAGAGCACCTCCCCCACCCTCCCAGGGAAAAGCCCAGCATGAACCATAGGTAGGCCCATGGCTTCAGAAAGGATTGTCCGTTTGGCCTTTCAACTTTATTCCTTTGATCTCCCAATTCGATGCTGAGAAGGTTTGAGCTATAGGGAGAGGCTGAACAGGTTAGGGCTGTTTTCCCTGAAGCGTTGGAGGCTGAGGGGTGATCTTATAAAATGATGATGGACATGGATATGATAAAGAGACAAAGTCTTTTCCCTGGGGTGGGGGAACTAGACGGCACAGGTTGAGGGTGAGAAGTGAAAGATTTAAAAAGGACCTAAGGGGCAACTTTTTCCTGCAGAGGGTGATCATAGAGAGGTACAGCATGGAAACAGACGCTTCGGTCCAACTTGTCCATGCTGACCAAGTATCCTAAATTAATCTAGTCCCATTTGTCAACATGTACGGGATAAGCTGCCAATGGAAGTGGTGGAGGCTGGTACAATGGCAAAATTTAAAAGGCATCCGGATGGGTATATGAACAGGAAGGATTTAGAGGGATATGAGCCAAGTGCTGGCAAATGGGACTAGATTAATTCAGGATATCTGGTTAGCATGAACGAGTTGGACTGAAGGGTCTGTTTCTGTGCTGTATATCTCTATGGCTCAAATGGAAGGGCTGAGCTTTTGAAAGTATTTCTTTAGCTTTCTATTTCTGTAACTAAGATGTTACACCCAGTAACATTGACCCTATGCTGGAGTCATGTATGGTGAAAGAGATGATCACCTTATTGGGATTGTATTATAGACCCCCTATCACTGAGAAATTGAGAAACAAATTGATAGGGAGATCTCAGTTATCTGTAAGAATAATAGGGTGGTTATGGTAGGGGATTTTAACTTTCCAAACATGGACTGGGACTGCCATAGTGTTAAGGGTTTAGATGGAGAGGAATTTCTCAAATGTGTACAAGACAACTTTCTGATTCAGTATGTGGATGTACCTACTAGAGAAGGTGCAAAACTTGACCTACTCTTGGGAAATAAGGCAGGGCAGGTGACTGAGGTGTCAGTGGGGGAGCAC
>NC_057756.1:4971911-4978098 GCF_004010195.1 Chiloscyllium plagiosum | reverse complement strand
GTACAGGAGTTGGGAGGTCATGTTGCGGCTGTACAGGACATTGGTTAGGCCACTGTTGGAATATTGCGTGCAATTCTGGTCTCCTTCCTATCGGAAAGATGTTGTGAAACTTGAAAGGGTTCAGAAAAGAGTTACAAGGATGTTGCCAGGGTTGGAGGATTTGAGCTACAGGGAGAGGCTGAATAGACTGGGGCTGTTTTCCCTGGAGCATCAGAGGCTGAAGGGTGACCTTATAGAAGTTCATAAAGTCATGAGGGGCATGGATCAGGTAAACAGACACGGTCTTTTCCCTGGGGTCGGGGAGTCCAGAACTAGAAGGCATAGGTTTAAGGTGAAAGGGGAATGATATAAATGAGACTTAAGGGGCAACATTTTCACACAGAGGGTGGTATGTGTATGGAATGAGCTGCTATAGGAAGTGGTGGAGGCTGGTACAATTGCAACATTTAAGAGGCATTTGGATGGGTCTATGAATAGGAAGGGTTTGGAGGGATATGGGCCGGGTGCTGGCAGGTGGGACTAGATTGGGTTGAGATATCTAGTCGGCATGGACGGGTTGGACCGAAGGGTCTGTTTCCATGCTGTACATCTCTATGACTCTATAACTCTGTAAAGAACCGACCTCTGACATCCCCCCTATATTTTGCTCCAATGAAAGGACTTCTGAAAGGACTGCAATGATTAATGAAGGCAGCCAAAGACTACCTCCTCGAGGGCCAGTCAGAAATGGGAAAACAGCAACATCCCATGAACAACTGAGAAATGATTAAAACAGCAAGCCATCTGATCAGCCGTGTGTATCATAGAATCCCGACAGTGTGGAAACATGCCATTTGGCCCAACAAGTCCACACCGACCCTCCGAAGATTAACCCAAACAGACCCATTCCCCTAACCTATTATTCTACATTTACTTCTGACAAATGCACCTAACCTGCACATCCCTGGGTACTATGGGACAATTTAGCATGGCCAATCCACCCTAACCTGCACATCCCTGGGCACTATGGGACAATTTAGCATGGCCAATCCACCATAACCTGCACATCCCTGGACACTATGGGACAATTTAGCATGGCCAATCCACCCTAACCTACACATCCCTGTGCACTATGGGACAATTTAGCATGGCCAAACCACCCTAACTTGTACATCCCTGGACTCCATGGGACAATTTAGCATGGCCAATCCACCCTAACCTACAAATCCCTGAATGCTATGGGACAATTTAGCATGGCCAATCCACCCTAACCTGCACATCCCTGAACACTGTGAGCAATTTAGCATGGCAATCCACCCTAACCTGCACATCCCTGGGCACAATGGGCAATTTAACATGGCCAATCCACCCTAACTTGCATATCCCTGAACACTGTGGGCAATTTAGCATGGCAATCCACCCTAACCTGCACATCCCTGGCCACGATGGGACAATTTAGCATGACCAATCCACCCTAACCTACACATCCCTGGGCACGATGGGACAATTTACCATGGCCAATTCACCCTAACCTGCACATCCCTGGACTCTATGGGACAATTTAGCATGGCCAATCCACCCTAACCTGCACATCCCTGGGCACTATGGGACAATTTACCATGGCCAATTCACCCTAATCTACACATACTTGGACACTATGGGACAATTTTGCATGGCCCATCCACCCTAACCTGCACATCCCTGGGCACTATGGGACAATTTACCATGGCCAATTCACCCTAACCTGCACATCCCTGGGCACTAAGGGACAATTTAGCATGGGCAATCCACCCTAATCTACACATACTTTGACACTATGGGACAATTTTGCATGGCTGATCCACCCTGACCTGCACACCTTTGGACTATGGGTGGAAACCGGAGCACCCAGAGGAAACCCTCGCAGACACGGCGAGAATGTGCAAACTTCAATCAGACTGTCCCCCGAGACTGGAAATGGACCCCGGTCCCTGGCGCCGTGAGGCAGCAGTGCTAACCACTTGAGCAGGACTCATTCAATCGGGAGTCATTAAGATTAGGGTGGATTGGCTGTGCTAAATTGCCCATAGTGTTCGGGGATGTGTAGGTACGTGCATTAGTCCAGGATAAATGTGGTGTAATAGGGGAATGGATCTGTGTGGGTTACTCTGCGGATGGTCGGTGTGGACTTGCTGGGGCGAAGGGCATGTTTCCACACTGTAGTGTTTCAAAAATTCTAATGCGTGCTCTCCAGAGTAAACACGCTCCATCGATTAATGCAGTTACTTAAAAGTGAGAGGGACACGAAGCAGAAAGATTATTTCATTCCTGTGCATTTTGGCAGTGAGAATAATGCAGAAGCCTATTATTTAAACAGTGAGAGAATGCCAGGGGGGGATCTGGATGTCGTAGGGCAGAAAGTTAGTGTGCAGGCACAGCAAGTAACCAGGGAAAGCCAGTTGGATGTAATCATTTATTGTGAGGGGCCTTGAATGCAAGAGGGCTGTTATACTTTAGTTATACAGGTCCATTGGTGAGACCACATCTGGAGCATTGTATCTTCAGTACTGAAGGATACGGGAATCTAGGGAAGGCTCACTAGATTAAAAAAAGAGTGGATTTTCTTATGAGGAAAAGCTCGATAGGCTACACCTCTACCCTCTGGAGTTTACAGTAATCCCAGAAGGCTCAGTGGACCCAAAATGTAAACTCTGCTTTCTCTCCACGGATGCCTGCATAACTGCTGAGTTTCTCCAGCAATTTCGGGATTCCCAGCGTACGCTGTTTTTGTTTTGCTGCTTTTTTTTTTGTTCGGTCGATTCGCCTCTTGTTTCTCCTCGTTGTTTGTCCTCTCTCCTTTCACCCGTGCTGGGAATCACACCCAAACATTGCCATCAACGCGCTCCCACACTCCTCAGGGTCCTCTCCAGGTACTTAAAGCCTCAAGTGGCAACGAGTCCTCACAATGATCTAAACGTGAGCTTCCCCTTCCCAAAGTGAAAGCAGGCTGCGGAGATATTTCAGAAGGGCCAAAGCACAAAGGGATCTGGGAACGCTAGTCCAAGAATCTCTAAAGGTTAACTTGCAGATTGAGTCCATGGTTAAGAAAGCAAATATAATGTTGTCATTTATCTCAAGGGGTTTGGAATGTAAAAGCACTAAGACTTTATAAAGCTCTAGTTAGGCCCCATTTAGAATACTGTGTCCAGTTTTGGGCCCCACACCTCAGGAAGAACATACCAGCAACTGGAGCGTGTCCAGCAGAGATTCACATGGATGATCCCTGGAACGGTAGGCTTAACATACAATGAACGGCTGAAGATGCTGGGATTGTATTCATTAGAGTTTAGAAGGTTGAACTTAAATAGAAACTTAAAAGATAAGGCAAGGCTTAGAAAGAGTGAACGCTGAGAATTTGTTTCCGTCAGGAGGGAATACGAGGGGCCGTGGGCACAGCCTTAGAATTAGAGGGGGTCAATTTAGAACGGAAATGAGGAGACATTTCTTCAGCCAGAGAGTGGTGGGCCTGTGGAATTCATTGCCACGGAGCGCAGTGGAGGTCGGGACGTTAAGTATTTTCAATAAATTCTTGATCTTGCAAGGAATTAAGGGCTACGGGGAGAGTGCGGGTAAGTGGCGTTGAAATGCCCATCAGCCATGATTGATTGGCGGAGTGGACTCGATAGGTCAAATAGCCTTACTCCCACTCCTATGTCTTAATGTCTTCTGGTTGTATTTCGAGAGGTTAAGCCATAGACGCAGTTCTTCACTTTCTGTGGCAGCTTTCCAAGCTGTTTCTTGACTTTGTCACTGCCGTCTCCTCCCTTCCGAGACACAGATCCTCAAATCCCACTGCTCCTTCAAGAGTTCTGGCATCATCGATCAGTTCAGAGTACAACAGGATCTTGATCTCATGGGCCAATGGGCCGAGGAGTGGCAGATGGAGTTTAATATAAATAATTGCGAGCTGCTGCATTTTAGAAAAGCCAATCAGAGCAGAACTTATACACTTATTGGTTGGATCCTGGGGAGTGATGTGGATCATGAGACCGTGAAGCGCAGGTTCATAGATCCTTGAAAGTAGAGTCGCAGGTAGATAGAACATAGAACGTTACTGCACAGTACAGGCCCTTCGGTCCTCGATGTTGCACCCACCTGTGAAACCAATCTAAAGCCCAGCTAACCTGCACTATTCTATTATCAGCAGATAGGATAGTGAAGAGGGTGTTTGGTATGCTTTCCTTTATTGGTCAGAGTATTGAGTACAGGAGTTGGGAGGTCATGTTGTGGCTGTACAGGACATTGGTTAGGCCACTGTCGGAATATTGCGTGCAATTCTGGTCTCCTAGCTACAGGAAAGATTTTGTGAAACTTGAAAGGGTTCAGAAAAGATTTACAAGGAAGTTGCCAGGGTTGGAGGACTTGAACTATAGGGAGAGGCTGAACAGGCTGGGGCTGTTTTCCCTGGAGCGTCGGAGGCTGAGAGGTGACCTTATAGAGGCTTATAAAATCATGAGGGGCATTGATAGAAGATAGAGACAAGGTCTTATTCCCTGGGGTCGGGGAGTCCAGAACTCGAGCAGAGGGTGCTGCGTGTATGGAATGAGCTGCCAGAGGAAGTGGTGGAGGAGGAGGAGGAGGCATCTGGATGGGTATATGAATAGAAAGGGTTTAGAGAGATATGGGCCAAGTGCTGACAAATGGGACTAGATTAATTTAGCATATCTGGTCAGCACGGATGAGTTGGACCGAAGGGTCTGTTTCCGTGCTGTACATCTCTATGACTCTCTGACAGACCGTGCAGTGATCCGGAATGTTCCAGCTAACCCCCAAGCCATGCATTGTATTGGGTTCTGGGTTACCAATCACCAGCAGTCCTTTCAGCTAGTGTTCTTTTCCATGACCAGTCTGAGGAGATGTTTAATTATTAGTGGCTAAGGCCTGTGAGAGTGATAGAGGATTTCCAACATGGAAACAGGCTCTTCGGCCCATCATGATGTTCCGGTCATCAATGAACCATCCGTTCTAATCCCATTTTTATTTCCATTATAAATACTTAGAGCCGTAGCCATACAGCCCGACAGCACGGAAACAGACCCTTCGGCCCAACCAGTCCCTGCTCACCACAATCCCAAACTAACCCACTCCCAGCTGCCTGCTCCTGGCCCATATCCCTCCAAACATTTCCGATTCTTGGCCTTATCCAAATGGCTGTTAAACTGTCTCCGCAACCACCACTTCCTCAGGAAGTTCAGTCCAGACACGAAACACTCTCTGTGTAAAAAAGTTGCCCCTCATGTCTTTTTCAAATCCTTCTCCTCTCACCTTAAAGATATGTCTCCCAGTCACAAAATCCCCCTTCCCGAGGGGAAAAAAATATCTGCTGTTCACCTTATCTATGACCCTCACAATTTTATAAACCTCTATGAGGTCACCCCTCAACCTCCTACGCTCCAGTGAAAAAAGTCCCAGCCTTTCCAGCCTCTCCTTATAAGTCAAACCTTCCAATCCCGGCAACATCCTGGTAAAACTTTTCTGAACTCTCCCCAGTTTAATAATATCGTTCCGATAACAGGGAGACCAGAACGGGACACAGTATTCCAGACGAGGACTCACCAATGTCCTGTACAACCTCAACCTGATGTCCCAACTCTGATACTCACAGCTCTGAGTAACAAAGGCAAGTATGCTAAACCCCTTCTTAACCACCCTGTCACAAATTTCAAAGAATTATGGGCATGAACCCTGAGGTCTATCTGTTCTACAGCACTACCAAGGACCCCACCATTAATTGTATACGTCCTGATGCATTTGTTTTAGCAAAATGCAATTTATCCCAACCTTTTTGACAATTCCTGCCTCTCCCACTCTCTTGGAAAGGGACTCACTCACCTCTGGGTGAAAATTCTTTCCTTCAAATATTCTTGAGCCCTTCTGCAATGTACTGTAACACTTGTTCCCTCTGGCCTGAGATAGAGATGTACAGCATGGAAACAGACCCTTCGGTCCAACCTGTCCATGCCGACCAGATATCCCAACCCAATCTAGTCCCACCTGCCAGCACCCGACCCATATCCCTACAAACCCTTCCTATTCATACACCCATCCAGATGTCTCTTAAATGCTGTAATTGTACCAGCCTCCACCACATCCTGTGGCAGCTCATTCCATACACGTACCACCCTCTGCGTGAATAAGTTGCCCCTGAGGTCTCTTTTATATCTTGCCC
>NC_057756.1:4969701-4971064 GCF_004010195.1 Chiloscyllium plagiosum | reverse complement strand
CACTATGGGGTAATTTAGCACGGCCAATCCACCCTAACCTGCACATCCCTGGGCACTATGGGGTAATTTAGCACGGCCAATCCACCCTAACCTGCACATCCCTGGGCACTATGGGACAATTTAGCACGGCCAATCCACCCTAACCTGCACATCCCTGGGCACTATGGGACAATTTAGCACGGCCAATCCACCCTAACCTGCACATCCCTGGGCACTATGGGACAATTTAGCACGGCCAATCCACCCTAACCTGCACATCCCTGGGCACTATGGGACAATTTAGCACGGCCAATCCACCCTAACCTGCACATCCCTGGGCACTATGGGACAATTTAGCACGGCCAATCCACCCTAACCTACACATCCCTGAACACTGTGAGACAATTTAGCATGGCCAATCCACCCTAACCTGCACATCCCTGAACACTGTGAGACAATTTAGCATGGCCAATCCACCCTAACTGCACATCCCTGAACACTATAGGACAATTTAGCATGGCCAATCCACCCTAACGGCACATCCCTGGGCACTATGGGACAATTTACCATGGCCCATCCACCCTAACTGCACATTCCCTGGGCACTATGGGACAATTTAGCATGGCCACCCACCCTAACCTGCACATCCCTGGGCACTATGGGACAATTTAGCACGGCCAATCCACCCTAACCTGCACATCCCTGGGCACTATGGGACAATTTAGCATGGCCAATCCACCCTACCTGCACATCTTTGGATTGTGGAAACCCACGCAGACAGGGGAGGGGAATGTGCAAACTCACAGACAGTCGCCCGAGGCTGGAATTGAACCTGGGTCCCTAGCGATGTGAGGCAGCATTGCTAACCACTGCGCCCCCGGGGTGTCCTATGACAAATTTGTACAAACATAGTTACAAATTACACGGACTGAGTCGTCTTGACCCACGGTCAACAGCAAAAAAGATTAACTCGCTCGAGCCATTACGTCGCTGCTGGTGTGGGATCTTGCTGTGCGCTGAATCATGGTACACTTCCCAGCTGATACTTATAAGCAGGCTGAACGACGTGGAACAGATGGTGAATCATTTGTTCAGGTCCAGAAGTCAGAGGCGCTTAGTAAAGCATGCAAATTCTTGCCACTTGGAGACCCACCTGCACGCACTCTCGTTCCTCAGATCACACAGCAAGTATTATGTTTCAGGATGAACCACACATACTCTCACATTCCCATATCCTGTCCTGAGGCAAATTCCTCCTTCCGCACAAACTCTTCAGTCTCAACGTTCACTGAAAATTCAACACGTATTCAAAGTCAGGGCCAGGTAGACCCAGCCACGGTGCCCTTGGTAAGGATGGGAGAGAACAGGAGGTGGAAACCTCCGA
>NC_057756.1:4968704-4969201 GCF_004010195.1 Chiloscyllium plagiosum | reverse complement strand
TAAAGACAATTCTTATGAATACAGCACATTTTCAAAATATTAAATAAATGTTAGAGTGCTGTTCCCTGCACCTCGTTGCGCTTCCACATTGGATTCCCTGGCCAACGTCAAAGTGTACCTCGACAGGAATACCGGATACTCAGCAGCTGCGGGAAAAGTGAAGAAGGGAGGACTGCAGATGCTGGTGGTCAAAGTCGAGGGCGCGGTGCTGGAAAAGCACAGCAGGTCAGGAAACATCCGAGGAGCGGGAGAACCGACATTTCGGGCAGAGGGCCTTCAACAGGAGATGGTCGAGCTGATGGAGTCATGGGCCTGTTAATGATATAGAAGATGGTATCAGCAATAACATTAGCAAATTTGCTGATGATACAAAGCTGCGTGGCAGGGTGAAATGTGATGAGGATGTTAGGAGATTACAGGGTGACCTGGACAAGTTAGGTGAGTGGGCAGATGCATGGCAGATGCAGTTTAATGTGGATAAATGTATGGTTATCCAC
>NC_057756.1:4960923-4968533 GCF_004010195.1 Chiloscyllium plagiosum | reverse complement strand
CCGAACCAGAGGACATAGCTTAAAAATACGGGGTAGACCATTTAGGACAGAGATGGGGAGAAACTTCTTCACCCAGAGAGTGGTGGCTGTGTGGGATGCTCTGCCCCAGAGGGCAGTGGAGGCCCAGTCTCTGGATTCATTTAAGAAAGAGTTGGATAGAGCTCTCAAAGATAGTGGAATCAAGGGTTATGGAGATAAGGCAGGAACAGGGTACTGATTAGGAATGATCAGCCATGATCATATTGAATGGCGGTGCAGGCTCGAAGGGCTGAATGGCCTACTCCTGCACCTATTGTCTATTGTCTATTGCCTTTGATTTGGTCAGGGCGGTATGACAGACGTCCCTCCGGCCCAGCTGGGAAGAGGCAACGTCACCATCCCTGACGTTAAGGAAGTGGAGGGTGGGTGCATCCTTCAAAAATGCCCCCCTCAGACTTGTTACCATGTAAGCCGCCCCCCGCCCCCGGCTGTACAGAGTGAGTGGCCTGCAGTACATATGGAGGGGCGGACAGCAAACTGGGCTCCAGAGATTCCTGATGGAAATGGTCACCAAGCTGCACGATATCTCCCCCCCCCCCGCAGACAATTCAAAGATAGAATTCCTGTTTGCGTCCTGTACTATCTCAGTCAAATCCACCGAAGTCAAGCCAATGCCCTTCTCTGACCGCTGCCTCCTGCTGGCCAACTCTCACTGCAGCACAACCAGAGGGCTGGCATGGGAAGGTGGAAGCTGAACATGAAACCGTTGACCCCAGAAAACAATGAGGGTCTCAAAGGTGATTGGACAGGTTGGAGGACCGTGAAGCCCCTCCTTGGGCCGACGTTGGGAGATGGTCAAGGGGAACGTCCGAAAGTTTCTTTATCCTCAAAGGTGTTCAGAAGGTGACAGAGAGATGGGCAAAACTATCCAAACTCTAAAAAGGCATGCAGAAGGGACTCCTGCTGCAGATGATGGGGGTCGACGTCATGGAGAATCTCCAGGAGTTGAAGAGACAGCAATCCGTGAAGACGTCCAAGATAATCGTCCAGTCCAGAATCCGCACCGTGTAACACGATGCTCACGTTTCTTCTTCCAGAAGGTGCAGAGGAAGAGCTCCCTGCTCAGCAGCCTGAAGGGTAGCTCGTTAATGCCACCTCAGTCTCACATCAATATATCCTTTTATCCAAGACATGAAGCACCCAGACAGTGCAGCTTCACAGTCGCCCATGACCACGATCGCAGAGGAAACCCCGGGCGGGAAAAGGCTGGACCAGCCGCTATCTCTGGATGAGCTGAACAGAGCCCTTGGGTTCTTAGAAAATAATACAACTCCTGGAAGCGATGGCTAACCAGCTGACTTTCGTTCAGCTCTGTGGGACACGGTTGGTCAGGACCTGCTCAAGGTTAATGACAGCGTGTTTCCGGTCAGGTAGCAATGTACAAATCTATGAGGAAAGGCATCATCACCTTCATTGACAAAAGGAAGAGAACACGGGAGGAAATTAGAAATGGATGACCAATCTCATTGCTGAGTGCAGATTACAAAATCCAGTCTGAGGTCATTGCTAAAAAGTTAGGTCGGCGCTGGAATCGATAAGTCACCCTGACCACACCTGGACTGTACCGGGCAGGACAGTCTCTGAGAGTCTCGCGCTCCACACGGATACGATCGCCTACATACAGGACAGTCTCTGAGAGTCTCGCGCTCCACACGAATACGATCGCCTACATTCAGGACAGTCTCTGAGAGTCTCGCGCTCCACACGGATACGATCGCCTACATTCAGGACAGTCTCTGAGAGTCCCGTACACCACACGAATACGATCGCCTACATGCAGGACAGTCTCTGAGAGCCTCGCGCTCCACATGGATACGATCGCCTACATACAGAACAGTCTCTGAGAGCCTCGTGCTCCACACGGATATGATCGCCCACATACAGGACAGTCTCTGAGAGCCTCACGCTCCACACAGATACGATGACCCACCTACAGGACAGTCTCTGAGAGCCTCGCACTCCACACGGATAAGATCGCCTACATACAGGACAGTCTCTGAGTGACCCGCACTCGACATAGATACGATCGCCTACATACAGGACAGTCTCTGAGATCTCCACGCTCCACATGGATAAGGTCGCCTACATACAGGACAGTCTCTGAGTGACCCGCACTCGACATAGATACGATCGCCTACATACAGGATAGTCTCTGAGGGTCCCGCGCTCCACACGGATATGATCGCCTACATACAGGACAGTCTCTGAGAGCCTCGCGCTCCACACGGATATGATCGCCTACATACAGGACAGTGTCTGAGAGACCCGCGCTCCACACAGATATGATTGCCTTCATACAGTGCATGGGGTTATGTGCCTGCCTCATCAGCCTGGACCAGGAGGCGACTTTTTACCCGACATCACACCCCTACATGTAGGACGTGCTCTCTAAAATGGGCTTTGGGGGAGAGAATCTGCAATTGGATCCGACTGCTCTCCACCAACATTGTTAGTTCGGTCTGAATCAATGGGTGGGAATCAGAAAATTTCCCGATAAATCCGGAGTCCGTCTGGGCTGCCCACTTCCTCCTGCCTTGTTTGGGTGTTGTCTAGATCCCTTTGCTGAGTCCATCAGGCATGCTGCGAGCCTGAGAGGATGACTATTCCAGTCAGTGTGGGCCTGCAGATTAAGGCCTTCCTGTACATGGATGACATCACTGTTTTCTGCTTGGATCCACTGTCAGTGCACAGACTTTTGGGAATCTGTGACCAGAGTTGAGAGTGTTTTGCTGGAAAAGCACAGCAGGTCAGGCAGCACCCCGAACTAGCCTCAGGAGCCAAGGGCAATCGAGGCAAGGGCGAGGCCACGTTCTTTGGGAACTGGTCCAACTGATCCTTTATCCCCTTCACCGTCAGGATGGATTACCTGAAGGTGCTGGGAATCTCGTTCAGAGGGGCTGAAGTAACTTGGGAGGAGCTTATTACCAAGATGAGGCAGAAACTGGGCTTTTGGGAGCTCTGCGGGCAAAAACCTGGCCATCAGATTTGAGGGGCTCTCTCTGTTGTTGTATGTGGTGCAGGACGGGCCCGTTCCCAGAACCTGCACCATTACCATCTTCCACTTCATCGGGAGGTCGAAGCTGGACGGGGTCTGCAGGGACTCCATGTACAAAGATCTGGATAAGCGGGGGAATGAATTTCCCCACCACCACCACCCTCACCCTGATGGCCACCTTTATGTGTGGCTGCATCAAGCAGTGCACAGACCCTCAGTACGCAAACGCCAAGTGTCACTGTGTACTGAGGTTCGACCTGTCCAAAAGCTTGCGAAGGATGGGACTGGCCTTGTTGCTGTGGAACACTCCAAGTAATTGTCCCTTGTGGAAAATTCCGTGAAAGGCAACCCTTTTGACCACCCCTCCATTAGGAAGTGGTCTGCACGTGGCGTCCTCGAGACCCTGAGGGAAAAGGAGAGGCCGGGTCCTGTCACGTGGTTTCTTGAGCAGACTGCCAAAGTCATTGGGCAGAATGCCTCATCACCAGAACCTTCCAACAGGCACAAGCCCTTGTTTGGCTAGTGGTGCGCAGGGCACCACCTGCGAGTTCCTTCCCAGTTGGTCTGCCTCACCTCAAAGTGGCTGCGGGGATTAGAGACTGTCACACATCTCCTACTGGAATGTGCCTATGGTCAAGGAAGTCTGGAGGAAGATGCTGTGGTTTGTATTGAGTTTCGTCCCGAGAAGCTCCATGACGTGGGACTGTGTCCTGTACGGTCTGTTCCCCAGGATGCACACTGAGACAAGCATTGGCTGCGCCTGGGGGACCATCAGCTCAGTGGGAGGCGCTCTTTAGTTTTCCTGAATCTTGCTGGTCTTCCACGGCACGGAGTTGGCCCTGACCGGGAGTTGCGGACTGGCACATTCCAAAGTCCGAGACTAGTGCTGAGGGATGCACTAAAGGTGGGGCAGCTACTGCCAAGGGGCAGTGGGGAAAGACCACTGTTTAAGATCCATCTGTAAAAGTACAGTGGGATCCATTCAGCTATCAGAGCGTCTTGTTGCCTCAATGTATGTAAATAGTGCCCTGCATGAGAAAGAAATGCCTTTGGTTTTTCCAAACACAGGCAATATCGGATCCAACGATTATATTCTCGATTTGCAAACATTGCACTGAACCGCTTTAGTAACTGTGTAGTTACATACAGATTTCTTTCTGAATTTATCTTTGCAATAAAAAAAAATCAAGAGTGCTGTTTCCTTTGAATGGTTCACTGGGACTTGGAAGTGCCGGCTTTGATCTAGGGCGGACAAAGTTAAAAATCACACAACACCAGGTTACAGTCCAACAGGTTTATTTGGAAGCACTTAACTTTTGGAGTGCTGCTCCTTCATCAGGTGGTTGTGGAGGTCCTGTAATGCTGACTCGACACCGTGGGAGTGCTGTTCCCTCTGACAGTCAGTGCAATCTTTCACTGGGACTGTGATGCTTATTACAGGCAGAATGTTGCTCCCTTTGACAAACAGCGTTTTCCTTCATTGCAACTTTCAGCTGGTTGGAGACAGTCAGAGTTCTGTTCAGTTACCCGCTTAGAGAGTAGTCAACATGTCGGTCTGGAATCATGTGTAGGCAGGTTTGCTTCCCTTAAAGACGTCAGTGGACCAGACGTTAAATTGAAATAGGGTTTGATTTTATTCCATCTATCCAAAATTCTGTAACTACTTTGCCATAACAGCGAGTTCCGTAATAATCTCAGACCTCCTACCTTTTCCTACTCATTGTGGGCTGACAGGATCATGGATTTGAGGGGGGAGTGATCAGATTTTGGTCCCTCCATCAGCACTGATGGGATGGTCTACATCTTTGGTTTTGACTGTTTTGGTTTGGAGCATGGCATGACTTGAGTGCCTTCGGGACCGACTGAACTCGCTCCGACTTTTGAGTGTCACCACATACAAGGATGGAAGCAGGAGGCCATTCAGCCCCTTGAACTGGCCCTGCCATCTCATTAGATCACGGTTGATTTCAGGGTACCTTCAAATCCATCTTCATTCTGACCCCGGTAACCTTTAGTCCACTTTGCTCAACGATGACTTATCCAATGCTGCCTTAGAAATAGTCCAAAACTCTGCTTTTACCAAATAAAAACTGAAAGAACGCAGATGATGGAAATAGGACATGAAAACAGAAATTATTGAGAAGGCTCAGCAGGTCTGGCAGCATTAATGTTTCAGGTTCAGTGACCCTTCCTCAGAACTGATGGCCAGGAAATAGCAAGGAAAATGTTGTTTTTTGTGCAGAAGATAGGGTAGGGGTAAGGAGTCAATGATAGGTGGAAAGATAGAGCCCAAAGAGAGAAAGAGAGAGACAGACAAAGAAGTGGATAACGATCAGTCGAGGTGAACAAGCGGCCACGCTTCCATCGCCGATTCAGGAAGAGAATTCCAAGGACTCATCATCTTTTGTGATTCAATAAAACTAGGCCTAATCTCTGTTTTAAATGCGTGGTCCCCAAGATTTAAGCAGTGATCTCTACTCCTCGGCTTTTAGATACTATTATCACTTCTCTCATTCAAACATTTCTCAATCACTAAGTAAGCACTTTTTTCTTTGTTTTCTGATATCGGGTCATAAGATGCACAGAACAGACCCTTTGGTACATTTCATCCATGCCGATCAGATATCTAAAAATTATCCTAGTCCCACTTACCAGCACCCAGCCCATATCCCTCCAAACCCTTCCTATTCATATACCCATCCTTTATATCTTTCCCCTCTCACCCTAAACCTATGCCCTCTAGTTCTGGACTCCCCCATCCCAGGGAAAAGACTTTGTCTATTTAACCTATCCATGCCCCTCATGATTTTATAAACCTCTATAAGGTCACCCTTCAACCTCCCCGACACTCCAGGGAAAACAGCCCCAGCCTCTCCCTATAGCTCAAAGTCTTCAACCCGGACAACACCTTTGTAAATATTTTCTTAATCCTTTCACGTTTCACGACGTCCTTCCTATATGTTTCCACTTCAGTTCTCGTTTTGTAATTATGCTTTAACTAAAGTGACTTCCAGTTTTAAACAGAGAGATCCAACTTGAAATATTAACTTGTCTGTTCTAACACAGAAGTATGTCTAAAACTACCAGAGAGGTGTGGGGAAAAGGTTATGAGCAAAGGTTTGTGGGGAAAAGGCAGAAAAGTGGACTTGAGGATTATTAAACCCGATATATTGACTTCTCCACCTCCTGATGCTGCCTGGCTTGCTGTGTTCATCCAGCCTGCCACCTGACTATTGAGGATTAGTAAAACAGCAGAAAGTGAGGACTGCAGATGTTGGAGATCAGAGCGTGGTGCTGGAAAAGCACAGCAGGTCAGGCAGCATCCGCGGAGCAGGAGAGTCAAAGTTTCGGGCATAAGCCCTTCATCAGGATTATTAAAGCAGCTATGATCTAATTGAATGGCACAGCAGATCTGATGGGCTGAATGACTTAATTCTGCTCCTATGTCTTACCGTCAGTGCCAGATATTGCTTTGGCAGTTGTATCCTGATCAATAGAGTGTCTTCGAACCCAAAGTAGACTGATTTGGAATTAACAATTGCAATGGATTGTAAGTGAGGTGCATCAGCTATTCCACTTTTCAGTAGAGCGTTTAAAAGCAAACCTGCTGTTCAGAAATGACCCTCTGTGGAGGCAAACCAAGGATCCAGATTTTGCGTGATATTGAGAGACAAATTTGGGAAAGTAACCAGCAGTAACTGTACATTTGGTTGCTCACTGGAGATGCCCAGCAATCAAGCATTTCTGTGTTGCTTTCAGTGGAGCAACAGTGCAGCACACAGGCAGAAGAGTGTTACTACAGGAGGACCACATGTTGTGGCCTCCTGTCACCAGGCTTCCTCTGTTTGTCAGACCTCACATCCCATCCCAGCCCAGGGTGGGATGCAGACATCTTGACTCCTTTCTTTCGGGTGCACATTGTTTGCTGATACACGCAGCTGTGGCCTACTGCTAATCCAAAAAAAAGGTGACAATGTTCCGTGGCAGAGAGACAGGAGCCGTGAGGAGGAGGAGGGAATATTTGGGGGGTACAGACAAGGGGATTGGGAGAAGGTGAGAATTGGGAGTCTGGTGGGAGGTGAGGAAGAGAGGAGAGGTCCCCTCTTGCAACACATCCCATCCTTTTCCTGAAACACTCTCCCAGCTCCCTGTTCCCCATACCCTCAATTCTTGGCCCCCTTAGAGTCCCATCAACTCTCGTCCTGACCCACACCCTCTCTAAACAGGTCCTCCCAGTCCCACTTCAATCTAATCCTGATCTCACCCATCCTGAACTCTGCCCTATTGCATCCTACTCAAATCCCAATTCATATCCCCTCTCCAGCCCCAAACTTCTCCCCTAGTCCCGATCTCTTTGCTTATCCTAATCCCTTTCTCCCCAATCTCTTCCATTCCAAAATTCCAATCATCACCTCAATCCCAATCTCCTGCTCATACTGATTCCCCAATCGCAACAACCTTTCCCAAATCTCAAAGACTTCCCCCAAAATCCCAATCTCTTCTCCCCAAATCCTTATCCCCCAATCCTATCACCACTCCAATATCAATCACTTACCTAATCCTGATCCCTCCAAAC